>NW_023339718.1:7661874-7676005 GCF_004916995.1 Morone saxatilis
CAAACACACAAACACACACACCTAAACACACACACATGCACGCACATAAATGCACACTCCAAGAGCATAGCCAATCCATTACCACAGCCAGTGGAAGGCAGCAGTGTGCTATAAAGGTCCAGGATTTATACCTGTGTCACAATGACCATGAAACTCTCCTCTGTTCTCACTGTACCTCTACACTGCCACGGTGCCAGATGGCATCACTTTAATTCTCACTGTCTACATGGTAATTTCTAACAGATGCATGTGTAATCTATCCAGTTCAGTGTGTCTGTTTTTTTAGGTCATTCTCAGACAGCTTATTGTTCTTTGTTTATGTGTGCCGTCTTAAGCTCACACAGAATTTTATACGCATCTTTTTATTTCTTTGAAGGTCAAACCTGCTACTTTAATCTGTAACATATTTTAAGCATTTTATTTTGCCCCATTTAAAGCTTTTATAATTTAAGGTTGAATTACTGCCATTTAAACATTGAGGATTCGTGAGGGAAGCTTGTTAATGGTTGAAATTCCAAAAGTCCAAAATATCCTGACGTCACATGGGTCAAGCTATGAAAACACTTTCCATAATGCATCTCAATAGCATATTTTCTTTAAACCCTCCATGTCCATGTCTTTTAAACTCCATGCCTGCAGGATTTCTGTCCTCTGTCTCAAAGCTCAAGTTAACACTAATGATATCACCAGGGTTTTTTCTGACTGCTCCCTCCAGAGCCACAGAATGTGCCATGGATTTTCCACAATGAGTAAACTGATCTTGATGTGTTTGCCTCTAACATTACTACAGTGCGTTTTTCTTAATACAATTAATTTCTATGTATTTGTTTTCATTTTTAAAAGTGTCATATTTTGTAAGAAGCCATTTTTGACTAATGTCAGTAAAGCATCTTGTAGACTTGAAAAAAGCTGTTTGTTTTGCAAAGGCTTCCAGAGTGGTGTGTTCAAGTGCTGGAGGGGATGTCTGACATCAAAGACTTGCGCTAGGAGTCGACTACTGAAGAGCAACCTTTCAAATGCGATTTTTTAATTTTTTTTTTACCAGATTGATGTTATCATTTCCACAACATCCATGTTGGCTCTTCAACATGTGGGCCAACATAAGTTATATCAGACTGAGACTTCAGAAGTAATACTTAATTAACTTAATTCACTGCTGGTTTTAGTTTCTCCAGAGCAATTGTTCATATTAAAAAGATAAAATAAAAAGTTTGAAGGCAGTAACTTTAATCCTGGATGAGACATCAGTCTAAAGGAATCCTTATTATGCTGTTTGATTCTCTAAATGTGCACTGATTGAACATATTGCTTGTGTGATGTAATATGTAAGATAATCGGAATCAATCTGTGGTCCTCTCCAAGTAACTTATGATTCACATGTAATGAAGCAGGCATTTCCCATTGTTCCAGTCATGATACAGTGGAACTTAAACTTGCAAATTAAAGCAAGGAGAAGAAGAAACAGCTCACATATGACAGCAGAGAGTATATTTCCAAAGAGCGATCGGTTGATAGGTTGAGTTATTGAAAAGGTTATACTCTGTTGCTTTCTGTGTCATCCTCTGTGGCCTGTCAAGGCTCTAGTCACACAGGCAGACACACACACACACACACACACACATACTAACACACATTAACACACTTCCCCATCTTGTGTCTTACTCACTGTGGCTGAGTTGTGGGGATGAGTAATGTGGCCTCCAGCAGAACATCAACTGGGAATGAAGTGTGGGGTACAGACAGCCATCTGTCTTTTACTTTCACTGCTGCTAACACATCTATGTACTGACCAAGCACACACACACACACAGACACACAATGGCATCCAATAGTAGCTAATTGGGTAATCCTTTTAGTGCATTGTAAAGGAGCATGAATAGGGTTTCAATGCTGAAGAGAATACCAGACACTCATTACTACCCCAGAGTATGGAGATGGAATACCAGGCACAGAGAGAGAGGCAATAGCAGAAAGAGGAGACAGACATATAAAGACAGAGTGTGTGTGAGAGAGATTTATATTCTGCGGAGCTAACTTTGCATTATACATTGATGACTGCAGTATTGTCCAGCAAGCAGTCAATGCCTCCTCTGTTTAAAGTTTTGAGGGGTTTGAATGCAGAGAAAAGGGCTTAAGAACCACATGCTCACTTGAGTCATCTGAGTTAAACAATTATTACTCATTAATTCGATCTCAGTGTCTTCTATTAGCAGCCATGTGGCCACATCTTTGACCAGAGGCCAGCTTTTAGTGAAGGACCCCCTGTTGAAATTAGATTGCATTCAGATGCTATTATGTGCATCCAAATGAGACATTAGGTCGACCAAACAATCAGCCTCCTTGGGTTTTAACAGATAAGGAGGTTGTCTGCCCTGCTCACTGGGTTTGTACGGCTGGCCAACTACTGCTCCTGTACAGGCATTTGCATAACCTTGGCAGCTGGAGTATAGAGGAAAATGTATTTTTAATGGAGTCTAAATGGGGGCCTTTAGTGCTTCGACGAGGATGGGAATTGATGCTCATGAATTCAAGGAGTCCTAAAATTAAATATCTAAAATTTGCTTTTATATTTCTTTATTGAGCTGCATCCATCCATACAAGATTGATTATTGCATTACAATATGTCTCTACACTTTTCTGTAATGCTTCAAACGTATGCAGTGCCCTGGAATCTGTCCAGAAATGGTTTTAAAGAGTTGTATGTGTCTTCAGTTAGATGCGGCAGATCACCGGCCAGCTCCATAGTCATGAAATATTTACGTCTAAGGCTTTTATCGCACTCTATAAACAGCAAGTGAAAATGTATTGTAACAAACAGTAAAAAGTATTTTTAGACATTTTGAATTATTGCCCACCCATTAACTGCGAATATTTACCTTTTCCATTGCCCTTGACTTGTTGTGAGCAGGTGGTGTCATTTATGACAGCCTCACAAATATGAAATTTAAACTTGATGGATTGTCATAAAAGCTTTGTTGTGGTGTCAGATTATTATTTGTACAATCATTGAGCTATCAGCGAGGACGGCACGTTTGTTGTCAAAATGTAAGAGTTATATTGCTAGCAAATTATACTGGCTATTACTGTTAGATCATTACATTACAGTTTTAAGATACATTATTTGTTTTGGTTTTATGGTGATATTACAATGTCATATCAGAATAAAATTTCCAGTTTTCCAAATACAAATTATAGACGTCTTTAACTTAGTAGTACCAGTGAATGATAAGTTTTACACTAAACTAACCTAACATTGGCTCTTCTCACAGTCACTGCACCATTTCTTAAAAGTCTGCCTTATATATTTTTGTTTTAAATGCTATCACTGTGGAATGACATGCATAGGTAGGTGGAAAAGAATGAGGCCTTTCCTGGCACTGGGGCCCATTGACCCTGCAAGCTGAAAACTCAGTGATAAGGTTGTCATTCTGGAGCATAACCATCCTCCCATCCTCCTAATCTGCTGTGTGTATGTGTGTGTGTGGATGGTGTAATGTGGGAGTAGAAGAAGACACAATGAGCTCACTTTCAGGGGTCTATATCATTTTGAAAGCAGCTGGAAATATGTGCTGCAGGCAATACCTGTGCTCAACTCCAAAATAAAAGCCCCCTGACCTTGTAATGCTAAATAGTTCATTGTAAGGAGACTCTGCATGGTTCTTTCAACAGTTTGAGCTGTCACTAACAAATGTCACAGCTGATACCGTCCTACCGTGCACAGTTGCTCAGCTGATTCATATACCATCATAATATAATTCTATTTTAAGGAACCTTATATGAATCATGACTGAAAAGTTGAAAACACCATGAGCTGAGACTCAGATATTGGGATGCTGCACTTCCCTGACACAGAGCCTTCACTCATGAAAGGATACTGCATTTGGGTATCTGGGACAGTTATTTTAAGAAGCGTCTTCTTTAGCAGGTCATGACAGCTCCAATGGTTTGTCAAACGCTACAGATATGAAATTGAGCTGCATTAATTGTGACGAAAAAATATGAAATATGTAAAATTACTCTTAAAGTCAAGATATTTTCATCAACTAAAGGAATTCTGCACGTCATGTAAGGAAAACAAACAGCTCAGATATTCTCTGCTGTGAAAAGACAAGAGACCTGTCTTTGCTACTTTATTCTTCCACACCCTCTCCTTGTGATTCTGTCGCTCCCCTGTGTTTTTCTCTGTACAATAGCTAACACTACAAAGCAAAGCTGAGCATGCCTGAACAGGTGCACTATACTTACCCATTCACCTTGTCACCAGCACAATGTACAGCAATTCATGATCCCCACAGGTCTCAACACATACATTACTGTACACAAGTCTGACTGTACTGGGAGGTTGTGCAAAGGGCAAATTATTCCCCACACAGATCTCTTCCTTGTGTTGCTAATAATTATACAGAAAATCATAAGAATATTTAAGAGCAGTTGGGCCAATTACTTTAGAGAATCATAGGGTGGGACATATAGACGAACACTCTTAATTCATGCCTAAAACACCTATAACAACAGGTTCTGTATCCAATGCCATTTATTTCCCCTGAATTGCTGTGTATAGTGTTACATTTAAATAAATCCCTATGCTGCTCCCTATTATTTGACTAGTTTAAAAACAATGATTTGTCCAGTAATGTAATAACTGTGCTAAAAGTAAAGAACATGATTGTCAGTTTTTGGGCAAAGAAAAAAAAGTTGAAAGCAGACATTTCGTTCAGCGCCGGCATTGTCCTTAAAACACAGAGATGCTTTTACTTTGAAATTCAGCTTGCATATTAAAAGTGGCAAACTACTTGGACCACTTCCACACTGAGAAACTTTGGTTCAGTCGAAATGTTTTAACTATGTAAACAACAGACATAATTCAGTGTGGTGCTAAAATGAAGCTAGTTTACAATTTGATCCTCACTTTGTCTAAACATTGAAAAAAAAAACTTAATGTAAGCCACGCCAAAGCAGCTCCACTTAACAAATTGCATACACTCACATCTGTGAGATCTGCTAATGCCACCCACACTCACTCCTGTTTAAAGTTGCAAGGCTGTGAGCCCTGACCGAGTCTTTACCATCATTTGTCCACTGTCACATCCAGTCAAACAGCCATAACCTTCCTTCAAGTCTGGCTGGAGGTGACTTACCTCCATTATAGTCTGCCTGCCCCCACAGTCACAATCACTGCCGATGCTGCTCTGTTTCCCAAAGCTGTGTGGATCACTGTGGACAAATCACTTCCAGCCGGATACTAGCTGGCACTGCTGGTATGGAGAGAAAGAGATGTCTGCTTTTGTTGCTGATCTCTCTGGGTCCCCCTCTTACCCCTCTTCAACACCTGATATGATGCAATCAGTCCGTCCCATCTCCCATACTCTGAACACTGTCATATTCCTCCATAAACTAGCTCTTTCTCTTTCTACCCTCCCTCTCTTTACACTGTATCTTTGTTGCCTCCCTTCTGAACTCCCTCCCACTCTCTCGTTCACTCTGAACATCCAACACTCCCTCCCTCCCGCCACTGCTTGCCTCGTCCACCTCTTACATACATTTCTCTTTAGTTGTGCACTATTTTTGTTTATTATTTTCAGTCTTCCATCCCTCGTTAGCTGCATCTATCTCTCTCTACCAGTCTTCCCACTCTCCATTCCTCTTTTCCTCTTTTGCTGGCATTATACCCACCAGCTCTGCTATTCATTTTAAGTCACTTTACTGCCTCTGGATGCCTACATACAGCACATCATCCCTGCCCACACTTCTAAGCCACGCACAATACCTGTAAGTGGTCTAAAAATGTGTTTGAGTTTGTGCAGCTTCAAAAGTTCCCTTTATTGTGTGTCCTGTTGTGTGACTTTATTAACTATATTTTAATTTAACATGTGCAGCCTATATGTGTGCATGTGTGCGCACCTCCAAAATAAGTCAGTAAGTGTTTATGACTCATACATGCTGTTACCCACCATGCTCTGCTGCTGTAGATTTAACCTGCTTCACTGCCCCAACTGGCTACATTTGATCTCTCTCACACACATACAGGAAGCTTGGGGCAGCTATGTTGTGTGTTGGTTTATTTATGTAAAAGATGAGTTAAATAAATGATCAGGATGGCAGTGCGCAGGTTATAACTATACAGTGCAGTCTTGGCAGAATACCCATTTGACATGCGAGTACATCCCCCCATCTCTCTGTTTTGCCTTTCTGTGTCCATCATTTTCCTGTGCGCCTGTCTGCATGTCTTTCTTGTTCTTGTTATCTTCCTCTTTCTTCTTTCTTTCTTCCTTTTTCACAGTCTACCCTCCTTTCTCATTCTTAATCTTTTGCCCCAAATCTCTCGACAACTGCTGCATCACAATTAGAAGATTTAAAACTTCCAGTCTTTCGGCCAGGAAGACAGTCAGGGACATTGCCTTTACACTCAGTGGGTGCTGGAGATGTGTATGGCTGTGTGTTTTGGCGCTTGATACAGGCCTTTAATCTTAGTTGTGACAAAGGTGTGTTTGAATCATCTAATTTCGATACGTGACAGTATAATTTCTCCCTTTTTACTGGTGCTATAGCTGACCACATCCAAGTTATTTTTGTCCGTGTCAGTGTGTGTGTGACAAAACAGCTGTCTTTTATAATGACAAACTACAGTAGTCAGTCAGTATGTCATTGTTTACTCACTCTTTGATATCCCTAAATCTGACTAGCATCCTGTTTGCCCTCACATAAGCATTGACTTTGTGTGCATGAGTGGATCTGTGGGCAGGACTGTGCATTTGGGATTGTGGGTGTGTGTGTTTATGTGTGCATGTGAACATATAATTTCATGGTTATCTCAAGAGCACACAGGTTTTGAAGGACTCTGCTTTTATATCTCAGTCCAAAGGTATCAATGGTGTGCAGGGTTGTTAAAAAGAGATATTTATTATTCATGTACCTCAGCACCCTTGTGCACATGAAAGGGTATCTGCATAATAGTGTCTTTGTATATGCAGCTTTGTGTATTTACACTCACTGTCATATAAATCTTCTACCAGGTCTCTAAAGATTGCATTACAGGAAAACAATTAAGAGATGTTTGTGTTTTCTGCCAAAGTGAATGAACCGGCGTGATTACTCATGTGAGTTTTGTGTTTGGTGTTTTCTGTACTTGAAGGAGCAGCTCAGGCTGCCAGACTGGGAATGGGCTGCAGCAATTGATTGGATTTTATGTCAAATTTGCTCTTCCAGAACGTGCCTCCTTTTCTTGGCCTGGCCCCATCTCCCTGCTTATCTTCACTCACCCCCACAGACGCACGCAGACACACACACACACACACACACACACAAGTAAACACATGGAGGAGGATCAATACCTTGTTGAATGAAAAGACCCAGCATAATGTTGTTGACCCAGCTGGCCCAAGAAACTGACCCTAGTCAATGTTGGGTGGCCAGAAGCTGGACACACAAACACACACATATTCACATGCAGTCACTACATGCACATATATATGTCATACTTATAAACACATACACATATTTGTACATGCATTTAGACACTCAGGATTTTGGTTAACCAATGCTGTAACAAGTACATAGAAAGTCACACATACACACACTTCCATGCACACATACACACTCACTGCCGATCTCAAAATCCAATTTCTTATGTAAGCCTGCTCTATGTTTGCGCATATGCCTTTTTTGGCAGACTGGTGGATGTAGGCAGCTGAACCTGAATCCAATATGAAACCACATTACACTGGAGATTAAATAGACACTGTCAAGGTACAATTGTATCACACATGGAGCAAACATGTACAGTAGCAGTATAATTTACAATAGTGATTTTAAATAATAAACAGCTATAAATAACGAAATGTTGGTAATGTTTTATTCTGCGATGTCTGACAAAGATCCTGTTGGACTGAAACATTATTCTAAAATTAAAGATGTTGTTTTGCAAAAAGCAGATTACCATAGCATTTTAGTAAAACTGTTTAAGCTTCTTCATCTCATACCAAATAAGATCAAAGAGGTAAAACATGCCTACTCATACAAAAATGATCACTGGCACTTAAGCAAAGCACCCTGTTAAAGTGGTCTTACATGCTTACACACATTCTTTTTAGGTTTAATTTCAAGGACAGAATAAGCAGTGGTTTTAAAATATTAATTTTTTCAGCACATTTTAGATTTGAACCCCTTCATCTGTACTTTACAACTCTAACACAACTATTATCTCTGAAGAATCATTTTTGCGTGGAAATATTTTAAAGAGAGATTAAAATACCATTTCCCAAGATAAAATCCAAGTCCTTTGTGGGAGGACTTCATAATGGTAATCGACAGTAATAAATGAAAGCCAAACCTCTTCACCACAAGAAACTGCTACTCTTTTGGGTCGTAAACAGGTAGCAGTGACATTGACGCTCCAGTTTAATTACCGTGAACTACTCCCCAGTGCTCCTTCTATCTCTCTAATAGCATTTCCACTGCTGTCTGGAATGGTTTGTGGGTACTACACAAGGCCCTCCATCATTTAAACTGTCTATTTGGGGAACATTCACACCTTCAGAGCTTGAATCACTCAACCCCTCTGAAAAAATTAAGTATGCATTTGTCTGATGTAGGTGCTGCTGCACTAACAAGCTGAATGGCCTTCGGTAATCCTCAGGCCTTGGTCTTTTCTTTCTTTCTGAAGTTCTCTCTTTTTTTTCATCTCCTGTCAAGGCTGACAGCTCCACTGTGTATCAGCATGTTCACCTGGGGCCGAGCAGAAGGGCAGATCGAGATAATATTGACAGAAGTTGTAGTCAGACACAGATAAATGATGTCACCCTGGAAAAGACAGAAGTAGAGAGAGAAATGTACAATACATTTAAGGAGGGAAGAAAGAGAGATGGAACTTGAGTATGAAAAAAAGCTAAAGAGGCCGAGGCGAGGTCTGAGTGCACAGAAGTGGGGCTTGAGCTAAAGCTTTATTGATTCTGTTGGCTTTGTCTGTCACTGCCTCAGAGGACACAGTTGGCCTATGATGTATGGCTCCTTCATCCTCTGCTGCTGTAGCGAGGGACATGAGTCAGGGAGTAGTACAGGGACCTTGTGTTACACTCCTGGTACAGCAGGAGCTGGGTAGACCCTCCAAGCCCCGTACACCACAACTCCACTGAGAGCTGCTGTGAACCAGGGAGAGCAAGAGAGACATTCACCTGCTTGTTGACCTGTAAGAACATGGCTTCGCACTGAACTTGATAAATCCCCAGTGCTCAACAGACAACATAAACTTGTCATCAATAAATAAAATCCATAAACAGATTAGAATTTTCCCTGGCATAAATACATACAACTTGTCCTGCCTGTTGCAAGGGATGAAGTGAGGCTATGCACACACGTACGTACACACACAGATGCTCACACTTCAAAGCAGTGATGGCTGTCTCTCTCTGTGCAAGGCAATTTGCTTTCCCCAAGATCTCTCTCACCGACAGCATATAAATAAGCCTGGCACCAAGCGGTCAGAGCGCACCGTAACAGCCTGTCAGGTTAGATGAGGACAATAAAGTTGTCTGTCTGTCCCACACACCTGATGAGTGGCACAAATTTAGAGTATAGTACACATTACACACCCAGATACTGATGCTGACACCAAGACACACACACAAACACACACTGGGGTTATTAGTATTGATTTAATGTACCTTGCTCAACTCTGCTAAGCCACAGTTTGATGAGGCTTAAATTCATCAACATACTCTCTCTGTTAAAGTTGTTTGGCACAGAGCCAGGGCAAGCATTGTCTTCATAGACGAAGAACGATTAACTGACTTTAGATTAAAGTAAAGGGCCATCTACAGATCTGCTCATCAATATACATCTTAACCCCATGGAAATGTGTAGTGAGAGGTGAATGGTGTAGTGAGAAGTGAATGGTAGGACAGGGATCCCTCTGGTGCTCACTGAATCTCTATTTGGAGCTTCCAACAGCTGTTTTACACTCATTTTACCTTTTAGACCAGATTTGCACATAATCCTATTAAGTTGTTGGGTTAATAGAAGAATTGTTGCTGATGATTTAAGTTTCCGAAGTAGGGGCGTAGAGGCACATGATGAGCTTGCCCATTCCTAGTACAGATGGATCACTGCCAAAATCACCCTGATCTAGCCGTTTTGCCCCCCAGGTGTTATGTGCATAATATAAATTTCATAAATTAAGTCATCCATCTCTCCCTGTGGTTAACACTTCACAGGCTAACAACAGTTAACCGCTTTCAGAAGTCTTAAGCATCTGGTAATAGGGATTATATGGAGTGTAACTAAGCCATAAATTGTAGCAAGGTGCACGACCATGTAGCGTGAACAGAAAAGCAGAATATACCAAACACCTTCTCCCTCTGAAATATGTTTGCGTCATAGAGCACAGTCAGATTATGTTAAATTGAGATGACGATCTTATTGGTTGTGGTAGTTTCTTCTAAAGATTGATGTTGTAATATATGTAAGTTGCAATAATGGCTATAGCTGACTTGTGGGCCTTTTGCCATCTCTCAACAAGTGTCTCAATTGAATCATGGAAATAGCAGTCTGTAAGCCAGTAGTTATTACTTTACAAAGAGGCCAAGCTGGTGAAAAATGGCCTTCACTATCATATAATTAAGCCTCTGTGAACACTAGCACAGCACTAAACAAATGCGTTAATACTTACTACACTAATTAAAACTGAGGCCCTGCTGCACTAATGCACTTATAAAAATCCTGATGTAGACATAATACCAGCTTGTGATTGCACTTTATTCATATTGTTATTTTATCCATCTTTTATTCTGTGCCACAAACTGCTCATGAGCGGGTACCTTTAAATAACCCAACTTCACGTAACCCATTTTCCTCAGCCATTTTGTCAGTCCTGATCTTTCTTGATCACTTAATCCTTTTTAGCATGGCTAAAGTAACTAAGGTGTTGACAGTATGAGGCTGAACTGACAAATCAGCTTCTTAATGTATAAAATAAAAGAAAAATGTGGAGCCATGGCAAATCTTCAGCTGTAATGTTACTGAATGCAAAGAAGTTGCTTTTCTGCTTCACAAGGGGGCACTGTTGCCATTCACTTCATAAACCAAGGTCTCCTCGGACATTATTTTTCATTTTCTCTGCCTTCTAGATAATATCATACATGAAATGAAATTATGTTATTCCTTATAAGCAGGAGGGGAGTATTAACAACAGCTTCCCCATTTCTCTCCTTGGTTAAAATTAGCTGAGTGATCCAGGGGGCAGTCCCTCTATTGTGCTTGCAGCACACTGGATCCCTGTTAATTTCCTATCTCAGTGGCGAGGCAGTCATTATCTGAGGATGGGCATCTACAATGGATAATTATCCTGGGAAAAGGATTTCAAACTGTGGAGAAAATACTGCTTTCAGCAAGGGGGCCTGAATGCACAAAAACACTGGCTAGCAGTTAGTCACTGCCATTACATCTTTCTATCTGCCTTTTTCCAAATGCCCAGTTGTGATTTGGACTAACCCCCAACAAAACAATTTTAAAATCACTCTCTTTTCCCTTTTTTCCACATAATTCTATATTTATTGCTGTTTTAAACCTCATTTCCAAATGAGCTTGCTGGCTGGAGAGACCAGATAATAGAGTGTGTAATTTGAGTGGACCACTAGGAAGAACAGAATGGTAGACACAAACGGCAATACGTGCTCACCAGTGAACACAGGTGCTTACACATAAACACACACATACACACTAATACACTTTAGAAGAAAATAAAAGTTGAACTTGAGTTGAGTGTGACATGTTTCACTCACTTTTGATTTGATATCAGTAATTACTTTCTTTTGTTTCAAAGGCAGCTTTTTAAGGGTGGGTGGGTTGTTTTAAATTGTCTCTTCCTTAGTGAGAAAGCATAGTTAAGTCCAACATCAAACACTCTTTGAGAGAGTCCATTTATCAGCACAGACACTCTCACTTTCATGCACTGACTCATAATTTTGATGAATAAGAAGGCCACTCGACCCTGATAAGAATCCCCTTCTACTGTCAATCATTTTATCACAAGTCGAAAGATAAATTACTCGACATAATGTCATGTCAATGTTATCTCTACCTCTTACATGCAGATCCATACTGCAGTCAATTTCTTTGTGTTTGAGGGGACTCCATTGTAATGGTTAAAGGGCTGGCTGCCAAAAGTTTAAACATATCCTGGATTAGAGGCTGTTTTACCCTACAGTGCTCGGAGTTCAGTTCCCTCACGTGCCCTGTGAACTTAAGTAAAAAGTACTTTTTTATTCCACTGTGGCCCTCATATCTTGTTGGAAAAATCCTGCAGAGATGGAATTGATGCCCAGCTGTTCTGTGTGGTAAACTCAAACAAACTTGATCATATCAGACCAAAAAACATTATTAATGACTTGGACCAGCTTCACACACATACATACTGACATACACACAGCACACTGTTCCCTCTCCTCTGTTGCAGTGGTGATTGACCCTAGCGGGCAAGTGAGGAAGAAGCCAGATTTTGAAAAATAAATTATACCCTAATAATGTTATCTTCTACAAGCAGATAAAGGTTAAATAAAATAACAGGAATTCTCTCTGGGTCTAGAATAAGCAGATGACAACACTGTGTTCTGATTTGTTTCTGGCGTACTGGTTTAGCTCAATATAATTGGCCATACGGTCTGCAGAACACAGGTGATTTACAGATAAGTGGGTCTGCATGGGGCCTGGTTTGAGCTAATGCTCAGCCACTAACGTCAGCAGTTGGTCTCCTTTTCGTTTCAACTCATTAGACCTGAGTGCTGCGGGGGGACAGAGCTGAGAGTCATAGAGCAGCAACTCTTTGAAACTGCCTTGCAAGTCTAGATCTATGATTTCTAAATTGAAAGTTGTAAAACTAGTGGACTTCAGCTTTACTCACTTGTTAATATCACTTGCAGATGTGGGTGCTGGGAGAGTGAAAAATGAGAAGAGACAGTAAGGGAAAATAAATATCATAATAAATTTTAGACTCTGTCACGCTAAACCTGTCACTGTCACTTGAATACTGTAGTTTGGGATGTTGGGATTTCCTCCCCTCTTTACCTCCCCACAGTTTCAATCCCTTTCCCAAAGACGTATCATCATTATTCCTGTATCAGTGGATTGAATGTCCCATCTGGTTGAAGATTAAAGTAAAGATACCCACAAGAAAGACAACTCCAGCCAGCAGTTTTGCAATCTGACTATGCATTATGTTCATAGAGTTCTGGTCCTCAAAATGCCAAAGCTACAGTCTACCTTTGCTGTGCTTTTACTTTTTAATATATTTAAATGTGTCCACATTTCTAAAGGCTATTTAGTCACTAAATGAATCATTTAGATCAGAAGGCCAACAAGGAGAATGAACGGTTTGTGAATGCTATGGCCTTGTACGATGTGTGAGTGTATTAGCTGTGGAAATGCTTAGATGTTAAACAGAAGGAGTCTTAATGTTGCCATCTGACAAAAAAAAACTCCCTTTAAAATCAGAGAAAAGATATACACAGCAGCACTTCTGTTGACAGGAAGCATTTTGGAGGAACCATTTCTAGGAGAACAAATTATCATCTTTGTGTTTGTCCATTATTGTCTTATTGTCTTTCCCCATTAGCTGTAAGCATCAGCAAGCCGCCGTCTTCTCTTTCAGCGTACTTGACCTCCTCAATTAATCACCCCTCCTCCCTACTTTTTCCATGAAATGTTTACCATCTTCCTGTCTCTCCAGTTCTACATCTCTCTAACATTTATTTTCAGAGTCTCCAGTTATGTCTTAGATGGAGCAGTCATCATTCTGATCCAGTCCAGCATTAATTTATGATAAAAGAATGTAGATTTCTTGGATACATATCACACTGCATTGTGAATCTAGTCTCCCAGTTGTGCAATTTTAACTTAAAGGAATAGGAATAGATACTTTGGGAAATGCGCTATCTTGTGGAGCAGGAAGATTGATACCACTTACATCTGCCCTTTAAACATTATGTAACTTTTCTAACTTAAAATAACAGCTTCAAAATCATTTTGATGCTACAATGACTTGTAATAGTCAGGGTCATTCCCACAGCAACCAGTACACCTGTTTTTTGGTGCTTAATGCTCAAAAGTCACACACCAGCAACTATGTCACTGATTTTGGTGA
>NW_023339718.1:7676105-7676862 GCF_004916995.1 Morone saxatilis
TGGATCATATTTTAAGGAGAAAATGTTATCTGGTTTTTGGGGGAAGAACATCAACTGGTCTTCATTGTGGTTCATTGACTTTTTCTCTACCAGCACTGTGCGCAAGTAATTTTAAAAAACTAAAAAAAAAAATGTCCTACTTTGTGTGCCGTAGTATCAAAAGAGGTATCAGGAATGGTCATTTTAGTAGGCCTATTGTATAGAAATATTGAGACAACCATAGTGCCAAGTTGATGAGGGGAAATATTTTTGTAACAGTCAGCCATTAAATACATATGTTGTGTGTTCTGTTTGTCCCTCTTTACAGAATGCAGCACTTTTCTGCAAAAGGAGTAATCATGACTTAATATTTAGCACCATCTTCAGAACTT
Organism: Morone saxatilis; assembly: GCF_004916995.1. Lineage (NCBI taxonomy): Eukaryota > Metazoa > Chordata > Actinopteri > Moronidae > Morone > Morone saxatilis. Next base: position 7,676,477 of record NW_023339718.1, read on the forward strand.
TATTGTCAGTTGTGGCTTCAAAGTGCAGCACTTGGTATATATCTGTGCTGCATCAGTATTCACCTAGAAACTGCTATAGTGGGAGAAAGAGAGCACAGAAAACTGACTTGGTGAAAAAAAAAATCTTCAGCCAGGATTGTGATTTCTCACTTTTTTGTGTCTTTGGTCTCCCTCTCCATATCCACCTCTCTTATGCTCCCTCTCTCCAATACTCCACTACATACACACATACACTCACCACACACATCCACAGTGTGTATAAGCCTACCCCTTCTCATTGCTATCTGTAAGACATCACCCCCCCCACCCCTTTCATTTTTTCTCTGTTTCCCCAACTCTCTCGTTATTTCTCACTGTCCACATATCTTCCTCCCCCCCCCCCCCCC
>NW_023339718.1:7676877-7690476 GCF_004916995.1 Morone saxatilis
CTCTCTCTCACTCTCTCTCTCTGTATCTCAGCCCTGCCTGATGTGTGGTTGTAAGAGGAGGTGTTTTGACCTGACATTGGGTTTGTTCAGCACGTCCGTCCACAGCTGCCGGAGGCCCTGTGGGGTCCTCTGGGGTCGGGGTTTGTTGGTAGTGGAGTGCGGTTCTCCAGCCAATACACTCATTCAGAATACAAACCTAGAGCTGACCTCTGAAGAAAGGGGAGACAGGGACAAGGGGTTCAACACTACCTTTTCTTCTCTTCATTCATCCCTCCTTGAAGTCCACTCTTTCTCTCTCTCATCCCCCCTCCTCCTTCTCTGTCTTCGTCCTTCCCCCTCTCCTCTCTCTCTCTCTCTCTCTCTATGCCTCAATGCATACATAAAGTACACAGACTCAGGGTAGTACAACGGCCCTGGGCAAAGACCTAAAAATACAAGCTTCAACATACCCTTATGTGAGGCTACACACACACACACACACACACACACATACACACACACACGTACTTGCAATATCACACTGAGATTCCCAGAGCTGCTCTCTACCATTGCACCAAGCTTTGTATGGTGTTCACCTTTACTCAGACTTTCTTTCCACTAAATAAATCTCTGTCCACACTTTCACTGTAGTTTTTGATCTGAACCTAACTCTATTGTGTTTTTAACTGGACTACAAATCAGACATGTTTTAGATCTCCCTCTTCCCCTTTTTTCTTTGCATCACTAGAGTTTCTAGTTTATTAGCTGCTGATACTGACAAATCTAATATCCATTATAATAATGCATTTTTGTCAATACTGTTTGATATGTTGACACATCATCTTAATCATGATGAGTGATCCCCAATAATGGCCACTTCATTCCAACAACAAGTCCAGACCTATACATTTTCCCCCTGCTTTTGGTTTCGGCACATTTAAATATTTATAATTCATTAATATTATTTGCAGTTGGTTATGATTTGACTGTTAACGCCAGTAAATAAATAAGACCACTGCCACAGTTGCGGCAGATTTGCTGGAGCAGCGAAATACTCTGTTTTACTGTAATTGATGAAGCACTAGTGTACAGTATTTCATATGCTGAGTAATTTTCTAATTGGTTGAGGGGTAGCAAGTTGTTGTGCAGCCCTGCAGCGCCCTCAGTAAGGGGAAACACTTGCTCATCAGAGAGAAAGGAAAGGGGGAAAGAAATGTGATGAATTGTGAATTTCCTTGAGATATGCTGGACTGCTCAATGCACACCTTTTTCTTTTATAATAGTGAATAGTTTTACTGAGGTTGGCCTTCAAAATTCTTCCCCGGTGATTGGGTCTTATACACCACTCCCGCTGGAATATGTACAGTTCATGTAAATACGATTACAAGCCTGAAAGACACGCGCATCAGGTTATATGCAGTGTCTGCATGTCCACAGAGAGAATGCACAGAAAGGCTCCTATATTGGCCCCTTCAACCCAGAGGTATGGATTGAATATATTTGCATGATGGATTTTCACACCTTACAGTGTCTTGTATGAATGATGTTTTAGATGCGGAAATTGTGGGATTAGATGAAGAATATGTAGAAATTCTATGGAAATTGCTCACACAAGATACATTTATAAAATCAAAGGAGTGTAGAAAATGTAATGAGTAGAGTTTGCTGTCAAACAATTACTTCTTCCCACCTCATTTAGGAACTGTAATCATGTAATCAAAATCCTAAAAGAAAAAGCTGTTGTTGTATTGCTGGTGTTTTGTTTTATCTGCAGAAGGTGTCTTGATGGGTCATCTGCTCTAAATTCAAGTGAGAAAAACCAAGGCTTATTTTTTTTTGAGAGCTCCTGTAATCCAAAAATCCACCCATACCATTTTAAATCTTCACAGGCAGCAGGAATAATGAATCTTTCACTATGTGTACGTCATAAACATGTAAACGCACTGGGCCGGGAGGTGCAAGAGTAATGAGAGGCAGTCTAAACAGTCTGTCATCATCTATGCCTTTAGAGTGGGTCCTTTACCCGGGCCCCTGCAAAGTATATTGGTAGCATTATAGCATAGCGGTCCTCAATTTATCAATAAAAGAACCAATGTGTCACTCCAGCAAACACACAGCCGGCATTTGCATTCAAGATAACGAGACCTGTCATGTGAATTTTATACTCTGTCTTCTCGCTCTGTTTGTGCTGTCCCTCTTTCTTGCTCTCTTGCCTTTCGTTTTTCCTCCCTTTGGAAATTCGGATGAAAGCACCTCCCATGGCCACGATGGCTCTTCATGGAGTCCGCTGTAATGTTCAGAATCCTTCCTGGTGCATTACTGAGAAATTATTCATAAATTTGCTCTGCATTATACCATTTATTTTATTCTATTCTGTTCAAATCTACTCTCTATTTCATTTTATTACTACTACATTCCTGCTCTCCCCCCATAATGACACTTGCAGAACTCTTCCCACCAACACCTATTATTGCATGCCGCCTGCAGCAACTGCTGATACCAACTCTAGTTTTACTTTCCACTCCTGCTTTTTTCTTTGAGAGCCAGCGTCCTTAATGTTTGTGTTCTGCCTTCTCTTTCTGCAAGAATAATGTTATTCACAAAGCGCAAACGAAATTTAACTCTTGATTCAATTCCAAACATTCTTTTGAGAATGAAAAACAGTATTAAAATACAGTAAAAATGCACTGTTGACAGACCAATCCAGAGAGGGTAAACAATACCTACAGTGGTGAGCAGCAATATAATACCTATGCGCAGGACTCCATATAGCACTGTGCATTGTGTGTGTATGTATGTGCCCTCCACAGGATAGTTGTGGCTGTACAATAAAGGCCAGACTACAGCTGTGAGAGAGACAGATCCCATCGCCAAATCCAATAAGAGGAGTAGAATTTCATTACAGATGTTCAGCCTGGATATGACGGCTCCATCAATAACCACCCCACATGTGAGAGGCAGAGAGATGGGCATGACACAGTCAAAGTCATACAGCCATGGCAGAATCTATATCAGATTGTTTCACAGTTCCACTAGCTTGAGTCCTCTTCTCCCTCCTTCTTGCATTCTCTCCAATGCCTCTTTGTTCTTGCTGATGCCTCTCTTTCATTCTCTCTGTCCCCCTCTCTTGCTTTCACCTAACCCTTTTTTTTGTCTTGACAATAGAAATGTCCAGTCTTTCTTCAATGGAGCAAGGAATTACATCTCAAGTGGTCTGGTTCAATACTGCTGTCCACTCCCCTCGCCAGACAATGAAGATGTTTGCTTAAAAAGATATATGGCCCTTGTTTTGATTTCCAATTACAGTTTCTCTTGCTGTCTCTGTGTTTTTCTCCTCTTCACTGAAACAATTTTCACTTGTCAAACAGCATGTCATAAGTTACACCATTTCTTATATAGCAACTGCAGAGACAGTTTAACAATTAATTAAAAGAACAACATCATTTAATGGAAAAAAGAAAGCCTTTTTTGTTCTTTAAAAAAATCAATATGCATGTGTTCTTCTCATTTCTTGTGTGTCAACATAAAAGGAGCTACAGCCCTTATTGGCTCTTTTCCAATAACATACATACAGTGTACTACATTTCGTCATCCCTCACTTCTAAACCTAGTATCTGAAACATATTCATAATGGGCTATGCTGACAAGCAACTGAGTCATTTTGTAAAGCTTTACATGCATAACATAACAGTGCAATACATCAGAGAAACTTAAGCTCATGAGTACAAAGGTCTATAAAGGTTAAACTATAGGACTCTGAATAAATAGAAAAGGACAGCATGTCTGACAGAGTTGTCCTCTCTCTTGAATTTTTTTATTTCGACAGTCAGATGAAGTAATAGAAAATTCGGAGAAATGCTACAATTTTTCAAACCATTTAACATTTTCGAATGCAGCAGACATTTGTTCATTCAGACTAAAGAATCTGAAGGATTCCAGCTTTTCTTTCAAAACACCTAACATGTGTAGAGGTACTTTTATTTATATCATACTAGAGTCTTTTCTAGTGTCTGGAACTCCCTGTCCGAGGGTCTAAGGCTTGCTGAATCGTGACATCTTTTAAATCACTTCTTAAAACATATTAAAAAAAAATCTTTTATTTATTCCTGGACATTTTAAAACCATTTAATTTCCCATCATGTCTTATCTATTATATTTATATATGTATTATTATATTACTCATATTCTTTGAATTCTACCTCACTTAGGTTTGATTTTATTTCTCTTACTTTATTTTGCCTTATTGCCTCCTGGAATGTTTTAATCCTGGTTGTGGCCATATAAACAAAGTTTTTATTATTATTATTATTATTATTATTATTATTATTATTATTATTTAATGATCTTTGAATGGCATTCAACTAGTACTTCCAACTGGTGGGTGCTGGCATCATGCAGGGAGAATCAGGGCACATGATACCACTACCTTCATAAACATCGTAGTCCATGTTGGCACCATTAACGTACACCTGTCAGATATCACTAAATTGGTCCCTTACCCGTGGGGGGTATTGATGAGGTGTACAGTATGCTTACATCAATGAACCCTTAGCTGGTGTGTCATTTTCGGGAGCAGAGATTTGGATGTGTGGATAACTGGTCGTCTTTCTGGGGCTTCCCCCACCTGCTGAGGGTAGGCGGCCTTCATCCTATCAGAGCACTGCTGTTTTATCTAGGAATATAGACAGGTGTTTAAAGCAGGTTTGACAGTGGGGAGGTAGCACTTGGCAGGTTGCAGATGATTAGAGCTAGATTTATGATTTATTTATTTATTTGGAGTCCACCAGGTTAGTTAATATGTCTAGTCAGGGAAGTAGTGCAAATAGTGCAGACTATCAGACTGATATTTAATTTTCATTTCTAAAATGTTCCAGACAGCACCTGATAAAGTCTTCAAAACAAAACACCTAAGGTAATCTCTACCGTATCCCTTCATTATAGGTCACCAAAACCTACTAATAGCACCTATTAAACTACTAATAAAAGGTATCTTGTTCCAATTAATACACTATTTACCACTAGCCCTACTGATGGGCCTATTACTGAAAACTGCACCCACAACAACAACATAAATTTCACATCATTGTCTACCAAAACCTTTCCAATAAATGATCTTATTCTTGAGCATTATCTGGATGATAGGCTTATGTAAAACATGGTTGAAATCTTCTTACTATTAGTTTAAACCTCCCCACCCAACTATATTAATGTCCATGTTGCTCGGGCCTCTAGCAAGGGGGGTTGTTGCCCTAATCTGTAAGTCTATTTTTAATTTAACCACCAAGTGGGCGATTAAATGGTCACTTACTTCAATTTTTTAGAAGAAGTTGGAGACTTATGCCACAGCATAGAACACTGGACTTCCTGTGAGTGTCAGCCCTAACTGTTTCTTCTGACTCATCTGCAGTGTCAGACCACTTTCTAATTAAATATGAAACAAAACTAGCCTGTCCTTGTAATGCTGGCACCAATGTTTTTACCACTCGTCACATTGGTGCCGCCACCTTCAACTGCTCTTAGTGAGCAATTGTCTGTGGTCCTGGCTCCTTTCACGACAGAAACCTTCCATTCTTTTCAAAAGTACTAGAAAGAGTTCTGTCTCAGCAACTTTCTGCACTCTAAATTAACAAGGATCTTTTTGAATCTTTACAGTCTGCTTTCAGGACCTGTCATTCCATTGAAACTGCACTTACCAAATTTGTAATTTACATTTTATTTAGTATTGGCTCAAATTCCACCTTGGTTCTTCTATTACTGAATCGCAGTGCAGCATTTGTTACCATCGACCACGGCATACTCCTGGACTGGCTCAAAAGCTTATTTGGCATCTCTGGCCTGGCTCTAGCTTGGTTAAAGTCCTACCCAAAGTCCGACTCAATTTGACACAGTTTCTTAGACTTTGATTAAAATATTCCTCAGGAATGACATGACAAACATATTTCAACTATAAAAGGTTTTTCAGGCTTGATATTATATAATGTTAAAAAAATCGGTCACACTGCAAATGTGTCATTTATATATAAAATATGTCTTGTCATAAAGAAAATTCAGGAAAAAATATTTTGTACTTTGTATATTTGTGTGAATGCAGGGTATCGAAGTTCACATTTTTCAATTACCTCTGGCTGCCATCTGGAACCGCCACCACCACTCAGGTGTTGCTTTGGCCAATCTTTCTTTTATTTAATGTGTGTTTGAAAAATACATCTAATGGAAGCACATGCTGAAATTCTAAAATACAACCCAAATATTCTAATAAGTGAGATTGTGTCATTTTAAAACTTTTTGTCATATTAGCTAAAATAACAAAGTGAATCTAATGAGAGCTTCCCATGTTGCATGAAAAAAACTTGGTGGATTTGCCCTTTTTATTTTTAGTGTCAGGTATTATTATTCCTTCTCTGACGGTTGCAAATAATATGCAAAATTATACGCAAACTTAAGAGAAAAGAAACTGGTGGCATAACCAATACCATGTTATTGTGATGTTCTGGGTTAAAAATCTAAGAGATCTGCTTTCACATTTCTCTCTCTTATGTTTCACATCTCTGTCTTCTCTGATTTATCTAATAAAGGCAAAAAATATTCATGACAACAACAGGCGAGCACTGCAGTCCATCTGAGAAAGCCAGATTCACTGGTGTTGCCTCTGTCTCTCCATAATCACTTTAATTCCCTACAACAGGCATTAATATCCTATTGCAAATCAATCAACCAGAAAGGATTTCTCACATTATAGTAAAATATTAACACCTTAGGTGGAACAAATGAAAGCACAGAGAAAATAATTTGGCAAAAATATCTAAAAAATTTTTTTGCTGGCATTAAAGTAACCTTTAGTCTCACAAGGATATATACTACACACAACATATGAGCAGTCCATTACTTTGAATTTATTTGTCTGCTGCTTTTTCTTTTCTCATTTTCCCCCTGTGATTTATTTTCACACTGTATCACAGAGCTAAGAATACATGCTGTGGCTGGGATTCTTCTGCCCCGGCATTGAAAGAACTATCATTCTCAGCTCATATCGCAGTGGTTTCGAGAGCCATTAGTGCATGCCATACATATTTATCAAGAATCAACACATCCAGGCTGCGTATCAAACTTGATAAACAGGAGTTTATATCAAACATCCAGTTCTGTCAAGCGTGAAAGTGATATATTTTCAAGCACATCTGTAACTATTACCAAACATTTTACTGGCAGATCTATTTCGGCTGTCAGCATGCAGCCTACTATACTTTTCTCTTGCATGATGACACAAGCCACATTAACAACTTATTACGAGCGTTTACATCAGTTCCTGCAGTAATCGCTAAACAAAGACCATAATACACACTGTGAACTCCACAGTAGCAGATGTATCACACACTTCTCAGACAAAACTCATTGGCACCTTACCTAACACAGGGTAAGGGGTCCAATTGCATCAGCAATAAACTGCTGTGGAGACGAGAAGAAGAGAGCCCCACAAAAACAGGTGGGTGAGCACAGAAAGGAATGATGGGATGGCAATAGGAGCCGTCTGTGATTGGAGCATTCCTAGCCCCAGTAAACCTTTCTTCTCTCTCCGCCATGTGCAGAGTGTTGATAAGAGACATCATCCCACTGACTCATTAATCAACTGTGAAATGTACAGCTACCTGCCGCTTTCTTATTCCTGTGCCCCCAAAACCCCTCCGCTTCTCCTCTTTTACCCGTCTGTATAGAGAAGAAACAAACTGGACTCCACAAGGATTCCTTTTGAAAAAAAAAATAAAAATGCTCTCCTAGCAAATTTGCTGTTTCAAGATTCTTTACTCCTTCCCAATCATATCCGCATGCACACAGCCTTGTGTACACATGTGTTCACACACAGAAACGAGCGTGAACACAAACTTGGTGTTTAAACACTGGAATGCAAGGACACGAGGGTAAAAGAAGTGCCCACAACTCTGCAACTGGTTTGCACTTCTGCAGCTGAGCACTCTGTTCTACACACACAGACACACGTCGATTAGATTTCTGTCTGAGTAGCTTAAATTATGGTTGTGCAGACAGATAACCATATCATTTTAGCTTTACATCTAACAACCAAACCCAGCTGCCACCGTTTACTTTTTACCCCTATGAAAGTTTTATATTCTGCCTCCTTTCAAGCTGTCCCATTGCTGCACTCCTGCACCTGTAATATCACCCATTAAATCCCTGTGTGTTCTGTAGGTCTCCTGCATGTACATTCTCTTAAGCTGTGTAAGAACTGCTGATATCCTGTCTTTTTCACCCCAAACTCAGACCCACTCTTGGGAGGGTAAAATAAAGAGAGGGCAGGTTTAGAATTTTGATCAGTTTATTTGCATTTTCTACATGTCAAAATCCTTAATTTATCCGCAAGTTTTGATCGCCTTTATGGGAAGCTGACTATATAATCACTCGCACTGCGTCATCAATTTTTCTGAAAAGTAAGCAACAAACTGACCAAATCAAAGTTTGATTAATAGGCAGGGAGGTATAGGCAGCATTGTTCTGGTGACAGCTGCGTAAACAGGGAGCCCAGAGAGCTTTCAGCTGTAAATTTTCTGATTGAGCAGACTGTAAAATATACACAGCAGGGCAGAAGTTCATTTTCATGTTGCATTTATGGAACAGAATATACTACTAACAGGTAAACGCTATAATTTACATTTATGGCATGCTGCGGAGGCATTTTGCTCCACATAGAATGAAAGCCAAAAAAACATTTTATGTTGTCAAAACGGTTGAATGTGAAGTGTCAGTCAGTGACTTCTCACAGTACATAACCCAGAAACAACATCAGACTCCTGTTATCATCCAGGCACAAATGCTTCAGTCTGTTTGCATTTTCCCATGTCCCAGTAATAATCCTGCTGTAGACTCTACTGAGCTGTAAATTATTCAAGCACAATGTAAAATACATAGAGGTGTAAATGACTGCAAGTAAAGAAGGGCCAAACTGTCAAACTGGACAAACACATCTCGCAATAGTGAGCTCAAATTTACTATATTTTAAATTTAATATGAGAATGTAAACATAGAAAACTAATATGGTTTCCATGCTATAAAAAGGATCCATGTCTGTGTTGGAGAAACAATCTTGAGCACTGGGTTGTGTCTGTGATTGGGTCTGCACTATATTATGGCTGTATTGCATTATGGACTACTGGGGCTGCCGCAGAATTGGCAGCTCTGCTTCATCTTTGATGGATTTCTCTCAAACACTGAGACTGACTTTTGCTGTTGATGCCAGAGACCTATTTTAGATAGATGATTAGATAGATTTGTTTAAGTTGAACTGTTTGCAAACCTATTTGCTATTTTTTACAACAATATTTCGAAATCATGTATTCTATACCATGAGAGTAATTTAGAGCAGTGTGTAAACTTTTATAAGGGTACATTATAATTCAAAAGGGCTGCAGCATTGCCAGTAACAATATCTGATAAAAAAAATAAATGCTTGAAATGGGTTGTAGACAGAAAGCACAAATTATGTATTCTGTGTCATTTTATCTTTTAAAATACTTTGGTTGTTTGAAATGATGACTGATGTTACAAATGTGTGATTATTTGCTATAAGACTGGTGAAAAATCTCTAAAATGGAACTGCCTGTACTTTTTACCTCGAAGAGTAACCATATCTTTTGACATCCAAAATGATAACAAGGCTGAGCCAAAACATCAAACACGATGTCACTGTTAAAATGTGTTGAATGTGGAGCTCAGGATGAAAAATTATACATATTATATTCAAGTGTCTGACATTTTATATTCTCAGAAGCCCAGAGAAGTAAACCCACCAGTTTAGGTAATGACTGTAATTTCTCCCAGACCTGACCACAGTGTATATGGTGCAACCACAGTTAACAATAACATATTGAGCAAAGTTTAATTTGACATCTGTTCCTGTGACAGATTGTAAACCTTTTTCTAAATCAGTCGGTAACATAAAGCTGTTTGGTTCAGTAGCATGCATTTATGTGGCAGAGCGCTAGACTTGATGTGCCGCCTGAAGACATAAACATTTTGGTGGAAACACTGATTGTGCATCAGTCAACATTTATTCAGTGCAAGGAAAAAAATATGTATGCATAAACATACAAAAATACATCTTTCATTGGCAAACATGCCAATGGAAGTTTGAGTATTTTCTCAGCATGTCAGAGGCTGTATATGTTGAAAAGAAAAGGAATGCACCATGGCTAAAACAATATTCTTATTCTTGTTTAAATACAGTGATATATTGGCTGAAATAAAGTTCCAACACTATTCAGTTTGTTTGTTCTTGTTTGCAAATATACTGTAATACAGAATATATATAATACATTAGTCCTCTCAATAGTGGACACTGCTGATTGGCTGAAGAAATCAGCTCCTCTAGTTTTAAATAGTGAAATCTATCCACTGGAGACTTTCCAGATGTAATGCTGCATTGTGAAAGACTTCAGAGAGTTTTTTTTAAAGGATAGGTTAATATTTTTAATATGACACTCACATGTCCATATATTACGGTTGCTGTCCACACTGGCCCTGATGAGATTTCTTTCTAGAGTTACTCCAATACAGGGGACAAAATCCACAGTACTTACAGCAAATAGCTTTCTCAATATATATGAGGCCTTTCAGTATTGAAAGTACTCGAAAATATGTGAACCAATCCTTTATGAAGTAAATTTAGTGTAAGTTAGTATAAAACTGCCGCCTTCTTGCTGGGATATAGATGGAAGATCGATACCACTCTCACTTCTGTTTGCTAAATAAGCCAGTAGCCAGTTAGCTTAGCACAAAGAATACAAACAGAGGTCTGTCCAAAGGTAAATAGTTAATTTGGCACCTTTGGAGGTGCTGGTAGTCATATATTGTTACCTTTGGACAGGGCCAAGCTAGCTGTTTCCCTGTTTATGCTAGCTAACAGGCTGCTGGCGCTAGCTTCATATTTAGTGTACAGACATGAGAAGGGTATCAATCTTCGCATCTAACTCTTGGCAAGAGAGTGAAAGAAAATGTATTTTCTAAAATGTTGAACTATTCATTTAAGTTATTACATTTTTTAAATTAAGTTTTTCTTAAGTTAAATTTTAAAGTTGCAGCTTAATATAAACTTTGGACAAAAAAAGGACATGTTCAAATTTTTTCTGTAAATAGATATGGTCATATATATGTGAATTGAGGCCTACAGTATGGGATCTGTAAAATATTTTATGAAAGGAGGAACAATAGAGTTAAAAGGCTGGGTCACAGGCACTCTCCAAAACTGGTGGATGTCCTTACCCTCCAAAAACCCTGCCGTTAATTACACTATGCATCATAACCTCATCTCTGAGGGGATAGAGCGAACTCCCACACTGGCAATTTAAACTACTCCTTATAAGCTACTTTTCTCCTGCATGTAAACATAGCCGCATACACATTGTAATAATTGTCCACACACACTGAGTGAACACAGCATGATACTCACACACAGGTTATGGCTTTCCAAGCTGTTTGAGCTCGTTTAATCTCATCCCTGTATACATTCTTTATGATCAAACCTTTATAGACAAATATAAACGCAGATAATGAAGGCCTTCCATTAGTACCAATACTCAAAACAGAGCCATCTTAGGTTAACAGTAATGTCCATTCAAGGTACTGAAGATATAATTCGGTTGAATGAAAGAAATTTTATATACATGACAGAATTATACACATGTGCAGGTGGACGTATGGCGTACACCCACAGTTATCAACAACAACATCTCAAATGACCAAAGAACCATTAACTGGTAATGTTGCCGTATTTAGTTCTTTTCACAGCCTGCTGAAAAAGTTTACTGTAGTGCCCAAATGAAAGAGCTGTACTGTAAATTGATTATGGTCACGGATACTATACCAACACTTAGAACACTGAGTAGGCTTTACAGTTTAGAGTTTACACTTGTGTTGAAGAGACAGAATGTGATCATCCCCCATCCCCGCCCCTAAATTTGTGGTCTGTTCATCCAAGAGAAGATTAAGTCGAGAACCAATTCAAGACAAAAAAAAGTGACTGATAGCAGAAATGTCTCTTTCTCTCTCTCTTTTTGCCTGCACTCTACCCCATTTACCTCTTGCTTATTCCTTTTCTCTCTGCAACAATTTCTTTACTGTCAATCCTGTCTTCTTTTAATTATGTTGTTCATTCCCTCTCTCCCTCCTTTGGTGAGAAAAGTGCAGAAGTCTTTAACATGATCAGCTTCAGTCCTCCAGGTTTTTGTCTCTCAGTCAGAGGGAGATTCATTCCCAGAGAATGGCCTTCTTGGTTTCTCCTACCAAGGGACTTTTTAAAGCCATGTGCTTCATCACATTGGTCCGCCCTAACAATACATCAATTGAACAACAAATTCACGATAGTAAAATTTCAATATTTTCCACCTCTTTCTTCTTCTTTTTGTTTTTTTTCTTCTTTCATAAATGCCATTTACGTCAACTGCCTGGAGATTCAGCCTTCTTAATATCAGTCTCAGAAATAACACCTTCTGCTTTTGGGATCAGCTTGTGGGTGGATGACCTCTTTTTTCTCCTCCTGGCGCTTCTATAAGGCATGCTGGGCCAGGACCAGAGCCAAAGCCAGGCCGGGAACTAGAGCCCAGACATTGGCACACAGACAGGCAGAGTGATCCTCTGGCAGGCCCCTGGTTTTGTCCAGGCCACCGTCTCTTGGTTCAGGATACTGGTCAGATAGAGGGACACACAGAGGGAGAGAGATGTGTAAAGGTTAGACATGACTCAGTCACTCGTGCTGAGGGAGGTAAGACAGGACAGGATCAGAGCTGAGGAGAAGAAGAGAGAGCAGGAGTCAGAAAGTCAGAGCAAGAGTAAGAAATGACATGTATCCATGGCAGACCCACTTTGGCACGAACATTAAGTGTTTGATCCACCAAATGTTTTGATAAGTGAAGTATATTTCAAGCCCCTGCTGCTTAGTATGCTCTCTGCTTCTTAAACAAGTTGGCAACAAAGGAAAGCTTCTTGTGAGGACTTTTTCTTTAAAAAAAACACTTTTAGGTTGTTCCAGCAAGTCTCTAAACAGTTTTTAAAGCTATCATTACAGACTTTATTTACAAGAAAAACATGCTACGAAGCCAAACACACACTAAAGAAGCCAACAGCAGCTGTGGATTTCTTTCAATATTTCATAAGGCATAAATTACAACACGTAGTGGCCGAGCAAAGCACTTGCAAGACCCCTTGTATGCAGTTTGACTGCACAATCAAAACATTACAATGTTTATTATTACGCTCAAGAGAAAATAAACATATGTACAGTGTGCAAACTGAGAGAAAGCCATGTAGTTTACTACACCATTCATGGCAGAGAGCAGTGGGAACACATCAGACCAGATATTAAACTCTATGGCCTGCAGTTCCACTGTTATATCCACACTACAATGGCCTTATTATGTGCTTTTCCATAAAATTGTTAGCATTTTGAATACTTTTTCAATTTTCTGGGATTCTTGTAACACAAAGCATAACCATTTGCCTCCAAGTTAAAGCAGTCTCGCTCAATTTGCGGAGGCACCATTTTCAGTCCAGCACAGCAATACAGAGGCACATCATAAGGAACATGAAACATTTTCTCGTCCTCCTCCTCCTCCT
>NW_023339718.1:7690576-7700166 GCF_004916995.1 Morone saxatilis
ATATAAATGAGAAAATAAATAATGAAACAGAAAATGGTGTTGAATTATATTAACAGGACAGGCATATTTTTTCCTGTAACAGGAAAAAGGAAAGAGGGAGAGTGAGAGAGAGAAAGGTTGGGTATCCAAAATAGCTGCAGTTATCTCAGTACCTGGGCTTGTGCATACTCCACACTCTACAAAGAAATGGTTAAAAGACAGTTGCCAAAAAAACGGGGAGGGGGGGAGCTATGGGTAGCTTGACAATGCACCAAACACATCCGCGACTAAAAGCCAATTAATTAGCAAGGGCAGTGATGTGTGGCAGCAGCCTGTTGACATGAGTCCAGATCTCTGGCTACAGCCAATATCCACACATACACTCAAGCTCACGAGAACGTACGCACACACATAAACACAAGGCTAAAAGCACAAACACATGCATGAGCCGTGACGGAATACAGACAATGTTGCGCTGACATTTACTCATGCTTTAAGACATGTACAGAGAGAGAGAGAGGATGGGAAACATCCATAAGCATTTATTTAAACCATTGATAAGAATATATTCCACTTGTCATTGAACAGGTTACTACAAATGTAGACAGAGAGTGATTTCTTTTAATAATCAGCTTATTGTCAAATTTACAGTGCAATTGTGTTGCTCTCCTGAGGCTATCTATCGAGTAACCCCGAGTTACGTAGTTTCTGTCCTAAATCAATTCTATTCAATTGGGCTGAAAATCAACACAGGACAGTGTTACATGAGAACACAGACAACACCAGCTTCCCAAAGGCTACAAGGTTGGAGAGGGGGTTTGCACATACAGAGGTTGACACACAGAATCGATCTTATCTGTGAGACCCACACAAACCCTGGGAATATAGCAAAGATAACACTTGGGCCTTATAATTTCCCTCATCAAATTTTACAGAATCATGTTAATATATGGGGAAATTATTGTTTTTATCTATGTAAACAAAGCAACTTGTGATGGCAACCCCCCTGACTTACAAGACACACAGGACCATGCTTCAGCCCACATGTTTACTCACTGAGCATGGGATAAAGCCCACGACCACTGGCTGTGACATTTTGAATAATTATGAATCTAAATTAGCTGAAAATACACTGTACACTATAAGAGAGCAGCATGACTGACATGAACAGGCTTAGTCACAGACCACAGATTCTCATATACTCACTCTTCTCTAACCGTGCTTCATATTATAGGTTATTCTTTGGTGTCGCAGTTTGTCACCATCGATCCATCACAAACCTAGTGCATTCTGTTACCCAGACTGTTTGTACACATGTGTACATGCACGTGTGTGTGGTACTATGGGGCCTGTGCTGGCTATTGTAAGATTTACAGCCTTGGACAGTCAGTCTTCTGCCAAGAGGACTCAAACCATAACAACACTCCCCCAATTTATCTGCCAGGGAAGTTTGACAAGTTTTAATTGCCAGGCATAGTTGTCTGAGTACGCAGGGCCGCCCAAAATGTCCCTACCAGCTCCCTCTCTAATTATAAACTTCCTGCTTGAGTAATCACACGTCTTATTGTTTCCTAATTACCATTTTTACAATAAATTAAACACCACACTGCAGTGAGACAGGCACAGAGCGGTGCATCAATACTGACATACACACACAGAACCTTTGGAGAGAGCAATTCCACCATCCATTCCCTTCCCGCCATCCTCTCTCTCTCTTTCTCTCTCTCTCCAGCACCTTTTCCAAACATACACACTGTTATTGTTATCGCTGGTGCTTGTTCATTAATTCTCTTCTTTGCACCATTTTTAAGGTTTTAATTTGCTGTCTTCACAACAATGAGGATTTCTGCGTAAAGGACAATACTGCATGACTCGGGTGCAGTGTGACCATTTAATGGCTGTGAAAGCTCCTGGAATTACTCAAAATAGATGTCTAATGGGAGTCATTCATTCAGCACGCAAATTTGCATTCATAAACACTGCACGCTGCTTGGATTTTGTGTATATCTGTTATAGTCACTGAAAACAGACATTAACAATCACATCAACAGCAGCAGCAGCAACAGCTGCAGCGGGTTTTACAACGTACAGTTTTATATTACAGTGTCTAATACAGAAGGGATTGGTAACTAGGTCTCCTGCAAAGGTGAAAAACATCATTAGTCTTACACCAGAAGGCTGCACGGCACATCTAAAGTACATCTGTAAAACCGCACAATATTTCATTGTGAAAACTAATCAAACTCAACAGCTATACAAAAAAAGAATAGAAAAAAACCCTCTCATTGGCCCAAAGTGCAGTGAAATATTTCTGTCCTGTTCAAAAGAGACAGAGAGAGACAGTCTTTGGCGGACAATATGGTTCTGTCATTTTCACATTTTATTTGAAGAGAAAATGAAGTACAGTTCTATTAAAAGACAAACACACGTGCATTCTTGCAGCACAGCGAAGAGTGATGTTTTTCTGCTCCAGACGGTGAACTCAGTTATAGCTGAGTTGACTGCAGTCTTCAGAGTAGACGGCATTCAGCAGAGAACAGGCCCTGGGCCAGTATTTTAGAACCTCTAATCCAGATTAAAACCCCCACCTCCCATTTCTTTCACTATTTCATTGTGTGAGAGAGAAATATAATATTTCAACCAAATGTCATCATCTTGGGTGTAGCATGAACTGTCTTATCATAAAGCGTCTGTTCTGATGTGCCAATTGCTTTAACGAGCATAGAGATTGAATGTGATGTGAATGTGAATGGTGCAGTGTTTTGAGCTTCATGATTTCGTCGCTGTACAAAATCCTCCTTCCATTGTACGGAGTGGAGGAGTATTTTGTGGTTCTTTTTGCAATTGGTCCATTTTGACAAATGTATGTAAAGAAGTTGCAGGAAACTACTGGAAATGTGTGGATTTGTGTATGCATGGATGTATTTGTACTGCAACAACAACAAAAAAAATTCTCTTTAAATTTCACATAATGAGGCGACCTATAGATGAAATGATAGACTCAAGGATTAATACCCTTGATTCAAAAAGCCTACTTGGTTGACAAGCAGTAAAGAATGACTCTGCCGTATTTTACATATAAATTACAAAACATTTGTAATATCCCAAGCAATGAAACAATTCATGAAAACCTATTACCTTTGAAATGATGACAAAGGGAGGTTCTGAGGTGCCTGTTGACCATTCCGACCCCATCTTCGCCGTTGCTGAGGGAGCTGGGACAGACACATTTTTGTTCTGCATGTTGTCTATCCCATAACCGAAGGCCTGTATGGCATTTCCTGCAGGGACAGAGATATAAAGTCATTTGTTTTCTGACTGCCGTCCCAGCACGGACCTAGCAAGCAGACAGACAGCTCTAAGTCAACTTCTTGGTCCCATGCCCAATCTTTAGCAACCGAGGGAACGAGGCAAGGCTGAGTGGGATTGAGAAAGGATCGAGTAAAAAAAGTATAGCGAACTAGTCTTTTTGCTTTGTCAGTAAGCTTGAAAGTTGTACGCCAAACTAATCAAAAACAGCAATCACAGGTTTGTTTGTAAAATCTGTCACTGGGGAGGATTTTACTGTCAAAATACAAAATACAAATACAGCCTTGTGTTTAATATTTTAAGCTGTGCCTTTTGAATGCCTAACATGTTTATGCAATCAATTTAGCAAGTAATTATCCTTGTATAGGGAATCCTGTGGAGACACAATGGACACATTTGTCACATACAAACAACTTTGGTTCATGTCCTCAGCTCATTACAAAAACCCTTTTATGTTGCAACAGCCGTTCTCAAATTGCAACAAGCTGACCAAATAGTAGCACTTGAGATGATGAACCCCAATTTGTTTGCCAGCAGTTGTACACTCAGAAATGGAATCTTTTAAAAGTAGCAAATCAATCAGCTCAAAATGAGTGCTTTCCTGCAGATGTACTGTATGCATGTGTGTAATTTTGTGTCTAAGTGCATGTGTGAGCCTCTGCAAAAATGTGATAAATCCCTGTTCAGTCAGCTTTTCAGCTAGATATGGTAAAATAGGGGCTGAGTACCTTTTCACTGCTCATCCGTTTAAAACACGAGGCTTGTTTCTCTTTGTTCAGCCAGAGAGAAGGCAAGGCATGTAATTGCTTGGCAACCACCTCCATTATAAGGTCAGCATGCAGAGATGACTTTGAATAGATTTATGTGACTGATCAAATTCAAAACATTCCCAAACAAAAGAGAAATGGCATTTCCCCACCACCACACAAAGGACAAATAGGATAGTTAGTAGTGGAACACATCGGATGGACACACACACAGTGCTTAGTACTCCTGATGCATGGCCCCATAGATTTGTCTGTTACATCCACCTACACAGTGTTGCACACACACTCACAGAACTATACATACTGTATAGCAAAACACACACAAAGGCACACACATACACCTGCACACTTAACACATACAAAAGCAGCCTTCATGTTTCTTATTCTGTTCGACACTGGTGATTTGGGCTCCTGCAGGAAAAAATAAAAGCACAGAGAGGAGCAGAGCTCACCAGTGAAGTCTAATAACTTTAATGCTAGCTGTTAAGAGCTAGGGAAGTACTGCTGTGATGTTACGCATCGCGTTTGTCAGGGTCGGTTATAGCAAGCAATCCCCCTACAGATGCTGTAAGATATAGGGATAAAGTCATAAATCAAACTAGTTGGCTAGAGGGCCTCCACGCAGGATGTTTTACTGCACCCAAATGTTCCACTGAGTGATTAAGCTCATTGCCAATAGCAATTCAATTTTTTAATGACTCCGTATAAGTTTTCCTTTAACCCCTGGGCATAGCATGCATTGGCCTACCTACAGGGACAGATGGAGTAAGAGATAAGGGAGACAAGAACAAGAAAAAAAGAGTTAGAAAGAGGAGGGGAATCAGGGTTCAGATTATGTTTGGACTAATTATACGATCCTCTTAGCTGGAATGTTTTCTGTTGGCCTCCACACTTAATAAATATTGATACTAGTCTTCTGTTTTGTTGCTTGATCTTGTGAGAAGACAGTGGGGAGGAGAGTGAGGATAATAAATGATTTGTGTAACAATTGGTTTTCAATTGCAAAGTGCTCTGGTTTGTCAATCAATGTAAAAAATGATTTAAACAGTGAAAGTGGAAAGATAGGGTTGAGATTGCGGGGTTGATGAGGGTCATTGGGAGCTAAAGGATATATACATATATATATATATATATATATATATACTCTGTATATGTGTAGTACTGTATACTGAGTGTATTTTTGTGTATATTCTCCTCTCTGGTGTGTCGAAGTTTATCGCCTGTTCCCCTTGACTGCAGAGAGGAGATGCTGCATTTTGTGTTATTTTTCAAGACGCCTCCTCAGCTCCCAGCCTCATCCCTCATCCTGCACACTCAGCTAAAATGGTACCCCAGCAATCTATTGAAATGGTCTGAAAGCATTATCCACACAATGGAACATGTTAAAGGCAATGGTGTCTTGTAGCGCTGATGACACGGCTCGCTCCGCCATAGCAAGGAAGGCGCTCACTGTATTTTACTTCTCAGTGAAAAAGCACAAGGATGTTTGAAGTAACCACTCTGTCATGCTGCGCCCTGTGTGTTATGCATTAGATGTACAGATAATATGTATTTTAGTTTCTGCTATTATTTCATTTGTGCTGGATCTGTTCCTTTTCATGACATTTTTCTCCCGTAAGGGATAAGCCCTTTAACTCTCTCAGATTGAATGTGAAAATGACATGCAAATGGTTTCTTTTGTATTAAAGTCTGGGCAGATCTTGCCCAAAGGAGGGATGAGAAATGATAAGAAATGACTTTCTGAGAAACTAAGAGCATTTAATTCCAAGTTAATCAGCGGCAGAGGGGTGTCCATGGATAAATTGTATCAAACTATGTAGTAGACAAATTTTCATTAAGACTTCAAGAAGTTCCATCCTTCCATTAATCCATAAATATTTTCACTTAATCCTTCCAGCTTTATTTCCTCTAAACGATTTATATGATTTTTTTTAATTTACATTTTTATAAATTAAGGTTTAAATTAACTTAATTTTCTTTTGACATTTTAATACCTGGATGTCTGAAGAGTATCCAGACCCCCCTCCCCCCTCACACCACCTCCTTATTTCCACAACAACATCACATCTACAGTCATCTCACTGGAAAGCTCTAAGACACTGAAAAACAGAATCTGAAATGAAACCATTAAAGTTGCATTAGATCAAAGTTCATGGCTCACTCTTACTCTTTCATGGCAGCAAGAGTAACTACAGCCTCATGCGATTATGGTCTTATCAATATTACATGACTGTTTCCTATCAGTTACAAAACACATTTCAGATGCATGCAGAGTAGTACAGTAAAGAGAGTGGCTCACTTAGGCATGTGTTATCGGTGAAGTAGCGCAGGAAGTTCATACATTCCTCTTCTTGATTTCCACTGCCCTTACAGGTGCACCACGGGGAGACGGTCCAGTTGGAGAAGCTGCTGTCAACATAGTTGGGAGTCATGTCTGTCCCTGTGAGGGCATCCACACACAAACACAGACACAAACACACATATACATACATTAGGACAAACAGTTAAGGGTCACTAATGGACAATAATGGACTACAGTTATTGCAAATAGTGTATAATATGGACAACAAGATGTTAGTCATAGGAATGGGTTTGCACTGTTTGAGTTTATGGGAAGGTGAAGCATTCTGTAATGCTTTATTTTAGATGTAAAGAGGCCATTATGTTATGAATATTTTGCAAAGTAGGTGCTTTAGGAAGTGTCTGTTTGAATATAGCACTGCTGTACCAAAACATTTTACTTTTCAAATATCTCTCTGTGTCTGTGCTTTCAGCTGGAGTCAGGGGTGAAATCCAGGAAGCAGCATGGCATATTACCACTTCACACTGCACGATTTATGACACATGGGATGGGGAAGCAGTGACTGATACCAAAATATGGACACTTCAGTAACCAATATGGAGGAAAAAAGTTATTTAATGTAAATTTGCATTTGGAAGTCTGTGAGGCTGCCGCAACATCAAGGTGCTGTTATCAAACTTTGACAGGGATTGAAAAATATGCATGTACTAGTCCGTACACATTGTTTGAGCAACATTCACTATGAGCAAACAGATGGCCATCAAGAGTTTTAATTAAGTAAACGCTCTCTCTGTGCCTCTACTCCCTAATTGCTTCTAGTAGTGAAATGATGTCCAGTGTGCTTGGGGAGATATCAGGCCAGGAGGGAACAAACTGAGAGTGTCACTCCTCTGCCTGCTCCTCATGATAAAAGTGAAGGTAAAGTAAACTGATGTCGTGCTGTCTATAACAATCACTCTCTATCTCACCATCTGAAATTAGAGAAAAATACTGCGGCATTTTGTGGTAAATGTGCATTTATGTACGTTTCCCATCATTCCACTCCAGCTTTTTTTCTCTCTCTCACACACACAAACATGCCCTCACTCCATCACAGTGTCACCCACAGCCCTGGCTGTACTGACCGATGAGCCTTGCGTAGGAGGCCAAACAGGCTTGGTGATTGTCTTGGTTGGGACAGGTGCTCACTGTGTTCGGAGTCACCCAGCAGTTCACCATGTAATCCGCCAGCCTAGACCTGCATAACAAACATGAATCACAGCACAAACATAGAAAGAGAGGCAGGGGCTCAGTCATAAGCACATGACAGATGAGCATACATACACATACAAAAAATCAAAGCACAGGGCCTAATTTTTGGCACATTTTTTTACTCTTCAGCAGATGCCAATTGTGTCCAACATCAAACTGGGAAAGTATGTGCAACATCTGTTTCCGGGCCGCTACAACAGGTGTCCTGAATAGCAACCAGGTCTCACTCATGCCTCGATGCCAAGCTAGGCACTCTCTTCACGGCATGCAGCATAAACCCAGTAGTTGAGCATTTGTGTAAGCATGAGAAAGATATCATATGTCCCTTTTGGCCATTGCTTCCATGCTTATACTGGACATCTCGGCAAAATCCCAAACTCACTTTCCCCACAAACCAAAGGAACTGATAAAAATAGTATGTTTTGTTTCGGTGTGTGTTTGTGATAAGAGCTTTAAGTCTGTGGAGGCCCCCAGGGTGGCATTGCTAATCCACTTAAGTAGGTTTATTGGGAGTAGCGTGTGCAAAGTTGCTCTGTCTGTACTGTTCACATCACGGCTGCCCAGTAAGTGAATCACAATCCATTGCACATTTCTTCCTCTTGCTTTCTCTCTCTCTCTTTCTCCTCTCTCAATCTCTCTCTCACTGCCCACATGACTCACGTCACTTCTGACCCTATAGCCTCGATCCACCTCCTTTTTCATGCCTTAAAGTTCAAAGGTACTGTAACGTACCTCAGGCTGTCTCTGCCTCCTTAGTTCTACACCCAAGCGAGCATACCACACATGCATGCGCGCTATACATACCAACATACATCACACCACACACACACACACACAGACATAAACCCAGAAACAGGTTTAGTTTAAGGGCAGTCCGGTATTAAGTTGGTTACATATTCTTGTGAAACTCAGTATCTGATAAATAACAACTGACTTGACTCAGTTCTCAGTGTGTTATATAGTCATTTGTTATGGTGTTTTTTAAAGGGTACTATGGGAAGGAGAGCAGCAGAGTAGCAATACATCATTATCAGATTAATTGTGACACATTTTAATTACCATGAAGAAATGAATCGAGTGCCAGCCTTAATCTCAAGCCAGTGCTGTTGGTACTGCTTGTTTCTCACAATTATAGGAATTGTTCAACATTCTGTTAATACCCTCATTGGCTTTGTTGAAGAAGGATATGAAAAAGATACCACTCTCCTGTCTGTAAGATATGCTGCTGGAGCCAAGAGATGGTTAGCTTAGCATAGCATGAAGACTGGAAACATTGGGAAACAGCTAGCCATATTCTGATATAATGTGTTAATACTGTAAATACGCTTTATATGTGCTGGTATTGCAGATCTTTTTGAACCTTTAGACAGTCATACTAGCTATTACCAGTTGTTAAGCTAAGCTAACTATCTTGTGGGTTTATTTCATATTATATATTCTCAGCTCATATATCTATTTATTTATGCTGTAGTTAGTGATAAACTTTAACAGATGCATCTACAGCATTGTATTCCCGCACATGATATTTATATTATAAAAACAACAACAAAGTGCTGATGGTGCACCCCACTGCAGGCCACAGTAGCCTAAACAGGTGGAATGTTAATGTCACAGACATTAACATACAGCCTTGTCTTTAAATATGCATTGCAGCTGTATCACTTATTCTACAGTGGCGCCACTTGATCACTTTTTCATCATTCTTTACCTTTTTTATAAGGTTCTAAAGTAATTGGATTAGATGAGATGCATTGTAATGATACTGAGCTTCTACCTGCTTGTTTATCTGCAAACACGAAATGTATTGCTTTTGGCAGGAGGGACATTGTCATTCAGGAAAGTCAGAGGAGAGTATGTGGCCATAATACAGTCAGAGAGAGAGAGAGTCCATATGTTGTTAAAATGAGTTAAAAACAGATGTGCTTACTGTTATGCTGCATCTCAACTGTGCGAATAAGGAGAGCGGATACAAGCAGATTTGG
>NW_023339718.1:7700252-7710732 GCF_004916995.1 Morone saxatilis
CTCTCCCTCTCTCTCTCTGCCTTTCACCACAGCAGAGATGCAGCCAGTGTGGTGTGATGGGCTTGGGCCTCCAGCAGCAAACCCCACTCAGACTCACTTCATTACTCCAACTCCATCTCCAGCCGCCCTCCTATCAAATCACCCGGAGAGCCTCTCAATGTGACATGCTGCTAACATCACATCTAAAGCCATGCTTCAGAAAACGCAACGTATATAGTTGCTCTACCATGGCTGCAAAGACTGATATGGATGCACACACACGCAAACACACACACACACACACACTCAAATAGCGATACACAGAACATAATGTTAATTCACACAAAAAAAGAACACCCAAATACAAACCTATCCCTCTCCACACCTGTCCTCTTCACTCAAAGCCCTCTCTCATCCATTCCTGTTCTGAGTGAAAAAAGGCACTTGTACCCACAATCACACCACAGATGATAAAAAAGATACAACAGACAGAGGGGAGAAGGAGCAACTCCATTGTGCCTATACAAAGCAACCTTTAGAACCACATTTTCCATTTTTCCCATTTCTCATGGGCAAAGCGTCTTTAACTTTTATACTAGTAAAGAATGTGAACGTCTGTTTTCTGTGGCAACAGCAAAGACCACTGAAGATTAAAGAAACTGAACAAGCACTGTGTTTCTTTTTTAGATGCAGAGCTCTTTCAGACAATGATGGCTTAAAAACAGTAATTTAAAGTTTAGAGAGGTGTCCTGAGTGTTCAGACAATGGTGTTCCAACACCGGGATGCAGCAAATTTCATGGCTTCCACGGGCTTTCCATTATACCTCGGCAAAGCGCCACTCGCTGCTGAAATTACAGGCTGTCTAGCTCAACAGAGTTTTATGGTCATTTCAGCCACTCAGCCCCCAGGGAAGTGGCAGGGGAGCCCCCACAGAGGTAGACTTCTTTCAACCAACCTGACACTTTAAACACAGTGATTCGGCTCAGCACTGAGTGCCTGTCCATCCAGCTTGGCAGTAATAGAAAACTAATGGCTTTTTATATGGATTCTTATTCCTATCACTTGATGCCCGTGACAAACAATGTGACTCAAATCAGATGAGTGTCAGTCTTGGAAACCATTTCCTCATGAAGGAGGAAGGGCAGGTAAAAAAAAAGGCTATCAGACTCTAAAGTCGTCTAATAGCTTCCTTTCTACATTAAAACAACAGTCTATAGAGAGTTCTATCTGATTTAGAGACTTCCTCTCTGTGCTCTATCTACAAATATGAGCTCTTCTGTGGATGATAATTTCTGTTTAATGTGAAATTATGGCTTTTCACTCTTATCACTTCCCTCAGTCTTCAGCCTAGAGAGGCTTAGAAACCATCTCTTGCGTGTCTACAGAAAGCGTAACAATAACCATGACACAATAGTGGCCAACATAATGGCAGTTACAAGAAGCAAATGAGAAAAACAAAAGATGTTTCTCATGGCTCTGCTTTTTTTATCCTTTCTTCCCCTTTCTGTCATGTTCCTCCGACCTTATCTTTCCTCTCCTCTCCTGTCCTCTCATTAATGTCCTGTTGTCACTGTCGTATAAACTGATTGTCATTGCAGCCTCAAGTGCCCATGTACAAACTCACAGCGAGGGAACTTGACCCTAGTTCAATCAATAGGACACAACAGCCCTGTGTGCCCCTTGCCAGTTGATTTTAAATACCAAAGAAAACATCAAGGTTTGGGAAAACTGAGATTTGACTATTATTATTTTTCACTGTATGCCCTAAATTTGTTTCTATTATAATATAATATAACAACTATTACTGACAATATTGAGTTTGATTACATTACTTAACAAGTCTGTATATTGTATTATTATGAGGGCAATTTTCACTACTATCTTTGAGTTGAACAGACTTAAATATATCAATTTTTAGCCTGGACCACACTCCCTTATCAGCATTGCAGCACTTTGCCAGCTTCTAATTAGCTTATTAATTCAACTTGTCTGGGCATGATCAGAGCTGCTTTAAAAGTCCAGTGTGTAACATTTAGGAGGATCTATTGGTAGATATTGAATATGATAGTCATAGGTATATTCACATGAAAATAATAATCTTTACCTCAGAATGAGCTGTTTTAATCTACAGGGGGAAGCGCCATGTTTCTACAGTAGGCCAGAATGTACAAACCAAACACTGGCTCTATATAGGGCCTTTCGCATTTTTTCTTTTCACCGCAGCCACAGAAAATTTTATGGAAAAATAAAAAATATTTTGATGTGCTTTCTGTACAAGCCTGATGAACAGTTTGGTCAACTGCTGCGATAGACATTGGTCTCAGGTGGGTACATTTATCTAGTTGTTGTTGTTGAGGGTTCCGTTATCGTCAATTAATGTTGCGCAGTGTTTGCAATGCAATAATTTAGTTTGTAAACTAGCATTCAGTGACTCCTGTCAGACTGTGCAAACAAATCATTGTTCACTAGTAAAAAGGGAGTACTACTTCCACATTTTAATATTTTTAATATTATGTCCTTTCTTTTTCTTGTTTCTCACACGCTGTTAGGATATTGATAATTAGTACGCCTTCAAAGACATTCCTGTTGGAGGAAAATGTGAAACCTGAAAACCTGTCTGGAAGGCAGTATTGTCATAGATGAACTGAAGAACCCACCTCAGGCAATGTGCCTCCTGTCAGGCCCAATTTATGAACTCCAATTTATGAACTGAACTGCGTTTTATCTTTATTCAACAGGCGATGCTGAGACTGGGTAGAAGAGGACACACAAAAAATCTAAAAAGCCTAAAGCTTCCGAGTGTAGAGTTGATCTGCTATGACCAAATGTATAAACATATTGTTTTAGGATGGAAGTGGTACAAATGGACAAACAATGTGTGTCTTATTGCCGGGGGGTAACCAGCGGGGAATGGGTACCAAAACCAGGCGAGCAGGCAAAACCGTCTTCAACAGCCACTAGACAGGATAACTAGGTTAGCATGCTAACTTCAGTAGATATCTCTGCAACACAATACACAGATGTCTTTGACATAATGCCAAAACTATTATTTTTTCACATTCTGTTGATCATTTTTGTTAATTATTTTTTCACGTTTTAATTTGTTTCTTACGTATTACACCTTTAAATGAATGAACAACACAAAATTAAACTGGAAAATCTAGTCACTGTAACTTAAAATGCTTGAATTGAGTTGAATAGTCCAAAAAAGCTGATTTCACTATCAATAACAAATAAATTTTGCTTTTATTGTTTTATTGTTATTTCCAGGATATTAGCATTCAAATCAGTTTCACTCAGACTAATTTGTTACTGATAACTTTTTTGAGGGCAATCATCACTTGCCTCTAATTTTTTAAGTAAAGTCAACTTGTCTGGGTTTACAGTGTAGCAATACAGCGCTGACCTTGTGGGTGGAGTGCTATGAATATATTTTGATTTAAAGGCCATAATATCTGTCAGAATATTATTTTTTCTTTCCACTAAAAGTCACTCTTTAGTGTCTTATGATTTGGTGGGTTGCAGTGACATTCATCTCCTGCTTTCCCACCTAACTTTCTGCTGGTGACCCTGAGACACTCTCTTTGTTGCTCTGGTCAGAGGTGATTGTTCATTTTACCTGCAGCCATTTTCTCTTGAATGTGTCTGGACAGAGACAGTGCCTTTTTTGGCAGCACTGTACACATTGGGATTCCCAGTCAATACTCTAAAAGGGCAATGTGGACAGATGGCATTCATTCAGAACACAAGGCAGTTTAGCTTAGCTGTCACATGACACAACCTTTTGCCCCCTTACTCAGCAGAGAATTGAAACCAACAAAAACTGTCTGGTGCCACAACCTCCCCTGCATTAATGAGCAGAAAAGTTAAAAAAAACAAGCAACAATCTGAACTTACATTTTCATTTAATTAACCCACTTTGTGTTTTATTTTGAGCACTTACTTATGCATGATTGCAATTTTCTTTGTTTGGTGACCAGAAAATTGGCTCGCAATGCAGAGTTTCTTTTGCTTTCTCACTTTCTCTGGCTCTCTGCTTCTGTCTACACCACCCGCTGCAGATGTCTTACAACCCCCTACTGAATGTTATGTCATTGGGATGAATGCTAAATCAAGCGTGCCACACACAAAACCCAGTACTGTCTGTTTGGTAAGGGGTGAGTAGATTATTCAAGGTTATCTGAACTGCCTAAATACTCCCTGAACAAGGCAAACAGCCATCTCCCAGACAAAGTGTACACAGCAAACAAATGGATGAGCTGTCCCTGAAAAAATGACAGAGTTAGCAGTACACTGCAGAACAGTTATTGCCAGTAATTAAATAGCTATTAGTCACATATCAAACAATTCTGTGGGAAAAGTTTAAAGACAGGTATAGGCTGCAGTTATCAGTGAGTACAAAGAGAAGTTCAGAGTAAGAATGATTAAGAGTGAAAGAGCAGGCCCTAATTGACACATTCAAAACCACACATTGACCATTCTGTAGATAAGTCTAAAGTCCTATTGATAATGTTTGCATTAATAATAGATACGGTACCACTGGAGGAAGAGATTGTGAAAGAAAGGATGAGGCCTAGTCAGTAATGACTGCAGTTTCCGCTATACCATGTTCCCTTAGAGATTACAGTAAGGAAATTAAATGGGCATATACTAATCCATATATTGGAATTAAATGCACAACTCTTTCTTTCCAGCTCCTTCCCTATCCGTCTCATTACTTCTCTTCCTCTCTCTCTCTTTTGCTTTCCTCTCACCCCCTTTGCCGCTCTAATGTGTGGTCAGAAGGCTGACAACGTTTCCACTGAAGCTGAGGTCTGATTAAAGCCGCACACTGCAGCAAACTGTACTATGTATGAGGAAAAGGTCACCAATTGACACATGCTTTGCTTGCAAAACCAGAGCTTTACACTGTCAAAAAAAGGCACCTCCATTTGATTGCTTGTATGGTAACCAGGGAGATAGAAACAGTCTTGGTATTACCTTGAGCACTGACTTTTAAAGGCAGGTAGGGTAAATCTGTTGTATGTGTATATGCTTTTATACTTTTGTCATTGTGACTATTTTGAATTTGAGACCTTTGTGGAAAGTGAGGACAGTTTGGCCAGTGATTGCTTCTTCAACAGGGTGTTGTATGTAGATTTATGTTTAAATCTGTGCAAATAATTCAATAATATATTTGGATTGAAGTTGTTGTAGTTATCGCTTGTTCACACATACACATTTTAAGTAGCAGGCTGTCTGTTGCCCCTCACAAGTCTATAGCCTCAGCGTATTTGACTTGAGCATGTAATTTACATACTCAGCTCCAATTATGTGTCCGTTGCCACTATACCCACACACAATGAAGTAGTTCATTTTAGAAATATGTTTCCACACATTTAAGCTTTGGTCACTCATTAAAATTACAGTATATCATAGTAAACCAACCATATGTGTGAACGGGAGATTAGGAAAGGGTTAGTGGCCAGGGAATACATTGAGGGTCCTCGCAAGCACAAGAGCCAAACGTGTATGTGTGTGTGAGTAAATGTGAGATAGAGAAAGTGATGATAAAAGTGCAACAACATCCTGATTTCTTTCAGCTTCTTCTGAGAAGCTACACAGTAATGCCATCTGGGCCAGTCATTCTCCCTACACTGTTCCCCCTCAGTGGAGGCTTGAGTTGTCAGATACAACAGAGCAGACTGTTGATTTAGGGCAGTGTGTGTGTGTGTGTGTGTGTAGGTGCACGCGTGCATGTGTGTGAAAGAGAGAGAGTGCAATACCCTGTGAGTTTCTATAAGCAAAGGCGGCCTGGTATGGTACATCTCCCAAACTGGGTCAGGTTACCTGTACAGTGATCGATTGTCTCTCAGCTTCCCACTTTGATAACCTGTGGCCAAAGAACTCAATCAAAGAGCACCCAGTGAGCCTGGAGACCAGGGGATATAAATCAAAGATAGAAGTGTTGCATTGATTGTTCAGACAATCAATACAGTACACATATACAACTCAATGCTCTTTGGGTCAGGCTCCATTGGGCTTGTGTTGCGTGAACTGACATGGAAATGGATAGGGAGTTGCTCTGCTTGCATACATGCATGCACACACACATGCTCACACTACACTACCCAAAACAGCACATCCAAATATAGCCTATTGTCACTCTGTGGACTCAGCAGTCCCAAATGAATAGATGTTGGATCCATCGGAGGATGGTGAGAACAGAGTGGAGAAGCTGAGACGAGAGGAAGTGAGGAAAATAGGAGAACAGTAACAAACACAGCAATGTCTGTTTTTGTCTGTTTGTGCAGGATTATGGGAGGAAATAAAGTAATAACTGCAGCAGAAGTACAACAAGGTGTAAGAAATGAGAGTTGCTCAATTTAATGCTTGTTCTCTGTCCATCTACAGTCCCTAGATCTCCAGAGTATGTCAACAATTGCCTGCACAGAGACCAGGAGGAAAATGAAATCTTCCAGCACAATATGCCACCTAAGCCTAAGCCAAAATTATATATTTGAAATCCTTTCAAATATTTATTTTTTGTTTGATTGAGCTCTGGGCTCCACCTGGAACAATCTGAACAGTCTCCAAAGGTGAAATCACAGCCAATCTGGCATCCAATGTGCTCAAGGTAAAACTCAAAAAAGAAAGTATTTGAAGGCATTTTTCACAGCGTAAAGCAAGGAACTGCTGGTCTTTCAAAGTCTAAAATAAATAATAAAATAGGTGAGTATACATTTTTAAATCCATTTTGACTTGGGCGTGTTTTGAGCCGTGACCCTTTCTTCATCAGAGTGTGTTGCAGGGAGTTAAGCTTGTCTTTGAGATGGCCTGCAGAGTCTGCTGCAGAGATCCATAGCTGTGTGACCAAACCACTGACCTCCAACCCGCTGCAGTAGCTTTACAGCCCGGATCGATTCTGTGACCCTCCCTCCCTATCCTCCCTATCCTCCCTCTCTTTCTGTCTCATTATCTCTCCCTACTTTCCTTCCTCATTCCATTCCCTCCTCCTCTCAATCCGTCCCTTGTGTTAAAATGAAATAGGCTTGGGCTAGCTGTGTTTCCCCTGTTTGGAGTCAGACAGGTGTCCCCAGAGGAGACAGGCCTGTCGTTGAATGATCTTCCCCTGCTTTTATCAACACATCTCTGAGAGGGGAGAACGGAGCCAAGGAAAGTTTCCTCTAGTGTTATACTTGAATATGCTGTGACTTCTGTGCTTAAAAAGTTTTGGGAGGGCTCTTTCTAGGATTATTCGATTGTGCTTATCACCAAGGTTGCACTAAATAAATCCTAATCTGTAGACTGCCTCCATTAGCATGACAAATACGTTTTAAATTCAATTTGCTTGTACAACATACTTAAGTTGCAGAACATAATGTGATGATTAATGCAATGTCTTAGTGAATTATCAGATCAAATCAAACAAGAAATCTGTATTTCCAAGGTCTTCCAGGACATAGGACTGTCCTGTGAGGATGTCTGACATCATGTAACAGATGGAGGACATAAAGACAGACAGAGGACATGTTAAGAATATCTCACAGGATGGTGTTGATTGTCGACACCTCAAGGCAGGATAAAATCCCCAATCAGAGAACACTGTCAGCCCAGAACTGACCAATGACATCTCAGTTTAATTGAATCGTAGTGACATTCTCTTGCATGGCAGCACTTATTCACTGCAGGAGAATGCACCACCCAAACAGTAGATTATTAGAGTCACGTTCAGGCTCAAAGTGGTTGTGTGTATGTGTGTGTGTGTGTGGGTTCGTGACTGCTGAATGGTTGTCGGTGCAGGCCAGCGTGTGTCCGCACTGTGTGAGAATGTGCACACTCATCGAGCTGTTGACCTCAGTGGGGCATTACGCAGCCACAGATAATGAGCTTTAACGTTCTATTTCATCTTTCTCAATAAGGAGGTGCACAGCAGACACCTGAGGGCCTAAAGGTCAAAGAAAGCAACTCAGACTGAAAACAGATTACACAATGCAGGCAAGCAGGTAATTATTAAGACAATCATAAATCGGAGAAGCAGCAATAGACTTTGCCTCCTTTAGCAGCATGGTGGTTGGATTTAGTGTTGGTGAGGAGGAATTGGGTTTTTGCCATTAACAATCAGCCTCAACAGCTGCTCACCTCAACGGAAACAGGATACATGTGACACACCATAGATATACTTCTCACAATGACTTGTAGTGGCATGGTTAGTGTAGAGACAAACTCATGGTTTATCATATGTATTAAACTTTGTTAATACTGGTAGTTCTCTTCTCTAAGCCTTGGAGAAAGGGCACATTGCTATATTGAGTTAATCCAGATGTTCACTTTTGACCTTATTTGGTTTGGAAGATGGAATCATATGTAGGATGAACATACGTGTGTTTCCACATCACAAACTATACATGGCCAGACAC
Source organism: Morone saxatilis (assembly GCF_004916995.1). Lineage (NCBI taxonomy): Eukaryota > Metazoa > Chordata > Actinopteri > Moronidae > Morone > Morone saxatilis. The sequence goes on from NW_023339718.1 coordinate 7,708,632, forward strand.
ATTCTCACTCACAACTTATCAAATACAGTTGCTTGGTCTTCAAACAGTGATATGTGTGATGTGCTATGTGTATGTTTCAGCGGTCAAGTTAGTATATGCAACATCTGGTTAGACTTTTAAAATAATGCCTTTGTGGTTAATGTTGTGAAACGGGCGCACTTTGGTTAGGTTTAGGCACAAAAACTACTAGGTTTAGGCAGTAAGTTACATTCTGTATCTACCCTTCTGTAACTTATGTACATTACGTAAATTAACTTACACAAAAAGCCTAACTTAAAATAAGTCAACGTTGACTTTCGGTCACAACAGCGGTCCCTGGGTGAAAGTCCCCAATCTTTTCCATATGTGGAGTTTTTATACTTCTTTACCTGACTTCAACAGCAGGTCAAATCATTACGCCAGAGGGGCGCCCAGAAATGATGCTATAGGGGTACCTACAGTGTCACAGTTTCATGCATAGGGCCACTGACCAAGGGGTGGTATATGAAGAGTTGGGATTGAAAATGGGCTGCCAAAAGAGTGCAAAACAACAAGTAATGCAAAAGTGGCACAAAATGTTTTTACACTTGCAAAAGTTAAGTCAATATAGTAATATTCCGCAATGTGTTGGTTGTTTTATCCATCAAAAATGTAGGCAGTTACTGCATGCAACAAACCAGGGACTGTGCTATCATCTTCCATGACTACTGAGGTTGGACAGCAATTTGGAGTACTAAATCCACCAACTCTGTCAAGACCCATCACTGATTGTCCCTGAATTGTATTAGCTGCCTAATCATCTGTCTCACTGGGGCAAGAAAAAGTAGCCAAAAGTTTCCCCTTCTGATGATTCTCACATCATGAGTATTATTTTTAGTATTGAGCTTTCAAGGGTCTAACACTTGGTCGGACTCCATTAGGCTCAATTGGCTTTTAAATGCTTAGAATTATTCAAATGTCACACATTTTTTATGCTATTAGACTAATGAATGCAGAGCATATGTCCTTCAACCGGCTGGATGTGTATCCTACTGACGGCTAGACATGGTCTGGGGGGTAAAAAGATCTTGACAGCTGATTTGGCTGATAGTACAACCGCTGTGTTTCACCTGCTCTCAGCAGCACTAACACAAGGAAACATGTCACGGCTGGGTAGGTGTGAATTGAATCCAGCCGCTTGAATCCAATAGAGGCCCCATGCAGCCAACGTGATCCACTAATGTTTTGTTCAGCTTAATTGAGCGTTGTCCCTTCAACTTAGCCTCACATCTTTATCCTGCGTCTAATAGCCACAGCTTCCCTGAAAGTCTAATTACTTCACTGGCAAAGTTACAGCAGAGAAATATACAACTTTACGATGACATGGGAGGGAGAAAATTAAAGTCAAACAGGAACTCTCTCTAACGCACAGATTAAATTTTCTTTTTTCTCATTTTCCATGAATATAAGAAGATGATAATGAATCTTCAGATGTGTTTGGCGGTTGCTTGTCTTATACACACAGCACTAAAATCTGTCCATTAAACCAACAAAACCAGCTAGAATGCACACAACCACAAACACACACAGACGTGCATGCACATACAGTACAGTATACTCTTCCTTTGCCCTTTAGACCCCCGCCCCCCATCAGTTCCCTCTCCTTCACCTGCAGAGAGAGTCCTGGCGGCAGACCTTCCGTAGCTCCAGACAGTTGGGTTTCTCCTTATCTTTATAAGAGCAATCAGGCACGATTGTCTGCCTGCGTCGTTCTGCGCAACCCTCACTCTGGCAGGGGCAGAAGAGCAACCGGTGGCTGTACTCAAGGGGCACGCGGTCCAGGAACAACCTCAGAGCTTTGTGACAGCGCTTCTTGTTGCAGGTTTCACCCTTGTTGGGGTCCTCCTTGCTGCAGGTAGCGATGTAGGCGGAGCGTTGCCTCTTGCAACTGCCGTTGAGGTTGCAGGCTTTGGCTGCATCGAGACAGGGGTTGCAGTTTCTCTCGCTGTCGAGACATTGGAAACCTTTTGGGGCCACTGTCAGCATCCCTGACAGTGGATATAAAGAAGAGCAAGAATTTAGTGCCTTTAGGTCAAGGGGAAAAGAGTTATACAGTTCTATTGAGTCTCACAATTAACTGATA
>NW_023339718.1:7710793-7740124 GCF_004916995.1 Morone saxatilis
GAAGGAGACTCTTCAATATCATCTGTGCTTCTATGTTTCGTCAACCAACAGCAAGCCACTGGAGGAATGCCTGCAGCTAACCCACATCCACTCTAACTGAATTATTGATTCAGTCTGTTTCAGACCTTGAGTGAAATATGAATGAATTAAGCTATGATTCCAAATTGGATGTTAATACATTATTCATTTCCAGGTAATACCATAACGTGATCATTATAATATTAGTCCATTATCAAGTTTCCGTAGCAAGTTACCTTGATTTAATACAAATAATATTTATTTACAGGTTTTTGTTGTTTGACTTATAATGGAGTAAACAAGATATTTTAATTAGTCTCATGGAAATAATGTAAGTACTTGGGGAAATATTGATGAGAAAGCTTATTGATGTGAACACTGGTCAGTGGGAAACACTAAATACTGTAACATCTGCCCAAAACGTGCTAATCTCAAGGACTTGGCAAAGACTCCAAGCTGAAATACACACTGTGCTGTATGATCCACTTATTGGATGGTTCAAGTACAAGATTAAGTTCCCTTTTTTCAGTGTAATCAAAAACTGAAACATTGCAATTACCCCTCAGGCTGCACACCATATTTGTGGAAAACAGATTATGTCATTAGGTGTGTCTGTGTGTTCTGAGGTGCTACATATACCACAGTGTCTATATAAAAACACACCTTTTCCCGGGATATACCAGTAATAAAGCAGGATCATGTTCACTTGTGGCATCCCTCTCTTGTATTCAGGCTATATTAGAGAAGTTAACCTCCCTCCCCTGTAGATAATGATATTTCAGAGGTCGTAGCGGCATGGTGACACCCAGAGAGATTCATCTCTTATTCAACAGAACCAATCTCACTCTGTGTCTATCAGACAGCCTGGAGCAGAAGGAAGAACATTTATTTTAGAGGGGTGTGCTAGAGATGTTGTATTGTTTCCAAGTGGTGCATCGCACGTTATCAATCCTAGAAATGGGGATACGTAGAACACATCACATCACAACAGGGGGGGAAAAATAAGCAAACACCAAAAATTTATGATTTTGTGGTTTCAGATCACGTCAGATAAAACACAACTCACTGCCACTGAAGAATAGCAGAGGTGGAATATCAGGAGTTCATCACAGAAAGAACAAAGCACACTTAATCTAGCTTTCTGTTAACCAAGGCTTTCATTTAGATGTATCAAGGTTAAATGTTGCAGGCGCTCTGATAAACAGGCAGGGTGTTAAGAGACATGTCCTGAGTTCAGTAGGTGTAGCTGTTCAAAGTAGTACTGTCTTTTTAAGTCAGTTCGTCACAGGCCATCAGGGAGAACATTTCCCTCTTTGTTCAAATAATAAGAGCATTAACTTTTATGACTCTTATTAAAATAAGACATCATTGTGTCATCAAATAAAACTTGTTTATCCTTTCACTCTCTGAGGGGAGAGTATAAACACTTCACAACAGATGTCTGGCAGCATAACAAACTCAGTCTTGTTAGTTGTAAGTGACTGAAAAGGCAGGTAGAATTGTGCTCAGATCATTTACTTGTGTAGCAGTAACAAACATCAAACCTCATAGGCAGGAAGCTATGGTATATTATGTGTAATTGTTGGTAAAATGGATCTTGTACTTGTTACGCTTCTTTTTATTCTTTGTCCGACACTCAAAGCGCTTGTTAACGTGCCACATTCACCCTTTCACACAGCGATGGCAAAGCCCACGGCATCGGGAGCACTTCGGGATTCAGTATCTTGCTCAAGGATACTTCAACATGTGGCACAAGGAGCCGGGGATCGAACTAACAACCTTCTGATTAGGGGATGACCCACTCTGCCTCTGAGCCACAGCCGCCCAACTTAACTTAACTGTTGGTTGATCTGTGATTACAGTGAGACTCAAAAAGAGAGCTGTCTTTTAGCACTGGGCATGAAGAGGCCAAAGTAGGGCCAAAGTTTTACTTAAGTGGGCCAAGCTTGGCTGAACCGTGCCTGAGAGGGGGGGGCGGTACGGTCCAGCTGGAGGAGAGGTTAGCGGGGCGGCTGTCCAGTGGTTCAGGCTACATTACATTGATGGATTGCAGCTCCTAAATCTCCCCTGGCCATCTGCAGGCTCTAATGTGGGCCACTGGGGGGTCCAGGATGAAAAGAGTATAGGAGAAGGATGAGCTACTAAGATTTATCTGACCAAGCAGGGCTGAAGCAGCTTTTGAGGCTGCAGCGATGGACGGGTTTTTACTACCTCTGATTGGGGAGCTGAGATTGAATTTGGTGCTCAACCCGAAAAGATGTCCTGGGGCGAACATAAGACACAAAGCCCACTTGATGGCTCTGACGTGCTTACACACAAACAGGATGGTAGCAAGAGCAGGAGGAGAAGAGGAAGGAAGCAAAGAAGTGAAGATGGGTGGGGAAATCTGCAGTATTGTGTTACAGTTATAATTGATTTTCCAAGTGCATTACAATGAAGGTCTTCAGCAAACATATTCTGCTATAATGTGAGGAGAAAGGGGTTGATAAGCTAATGATATGAGACTTAGAAAAATGGAAAAAGCTTTAGGATGGGAGTGGAGACTTGAGCAGTTGATTACAGCAGCTGATCATGACAGATAGAGAGTTGAAATGAGAGGACACAGACTAACAGATTGGACAGCCACTTACAGAGGCATGCTGGAGAGCTCTCAATTAATCCAGTCTAATTCAGGAAAGATGTGCGACTCTTGCTGAGAATAATTAACCCAGCCAATCAGCATCACAATAGTTTACACATATCTATTAACGTACCTTGCCGGCTGTTGTACTATACATTAATGAGCAAGCAAGGTACTGCCTGAATGAATGAACAGATAGACGGGGAGTGGGCGCATTGATTGATTAATGGATGTAATAAACACAGAACAATCAGTGTCACTGAGTGCAGGAAAAGTCATAAATAATGTTTTTCCCATTATATCATGGTACTTGTTGGCTGCAGAATGAACAAATATGTGTGCAGAAATATGTGCATGTAGCGCAAAGTGACATATCAAATTAATATGGGGAATAGAAAACATGAATTCAACAAAAAAGTTTCAATTTGTCTTAAGTTGTTTACTCACAAGTGCCTCGTGTGCATTGGAAAATGTGGCCTCATAACATTTAGTTGATGTCAACAGCAGTTAAGGCATCGCCATTGCTTTTGGTGATCTTCCTGTTGACTGTAAATAGGCTTTTAATAGGGCTCTCTACTCTATGGGCTTCATAAATTAGACCCCACTGATGGCAATGTAGTGGAAATAACCATCTATTCTTTGTGCACATATAGCACACACGGAGAGAAAGAATTAGGGGGAAAGGAAAAAAGAGGATGAGGTGAGAGAGAAGCAGAGAGGTAAAATGAGAGATAGGAGACACCTATAGGAAGACAGGCTGAGAGATACAGAAAATTACCTAAGACCTGTGTTCCGGTGAGAAATAAGACAGAGAGATAATAAAGAGAAAGAGGGGGTTGAGGGAGGTGGACAGAGCACATATGAATGAGAAGAAGTAGATAAAACGTTCACATATAGCGTTTCTGGATTTGATGGTTTTTTTCCCCAACGAGTAAGGGATCTTCCTTCCCCAGCAATTGCTCTCCATCAACCTAATTTGAATTCTGCATTTCATATATCATCCCATACTCAAGGGACGCTGCGCTGCAGAGGGGAGTTCAGCTCAGGTTAGGAAGAGGCTCTTGGCTTCGGGTATGTTCTCAGTAATTAGGAAAGGTGCCAAAGTTTGGATTTAATACGGCCTTGGGTGAGTGTGCGAGAGCTTGTTAGGGAAGTCTTTAGTCTGGACCCCGAGGAGCATGTCAAGCATTTCCGTGTCAAAGGGCTCATCAGTCATTAGCTCTGTACTGTGTGTTGCAGCGGGGTTTCCAGAGGCGAGGAAGAGGGTGTACTGGATCTACAACATCATCTCCCTAAGCCTTACTGAGCAAGTTAGACGCATAGACGTCATCAGAAGAAGACCAGCAGAGTTTAAGAAATCTTCAGTTTTCAGGGATCAACTAAATTTTCCCTCTAAGCAGGAAATTATTGCTGTAAAATGAACCAGCATGCAGATGAGAGAGAGTAAGGGGACATGGAAATGATGAGAAAAGACTAAATATTTGCATGTGAGAATAAATGTGTGCATGCAGAGGTGGGAAACGGGTGTCCAAAGGAATTTTAAATCATTGTAAACACACTTCTAAATACTTGAGTTGTTTATGAACGTCTGCCTTCAAGTTGAGCTTCCTCTGGTGAAATTCAAAGCTTTAGCATCCTCAGTGGCCCCCTCAGTCTTAATATGCATGCTTTTTAGCTCCTTCAGCCGTCACTGGGAGTAATGCATAATGTATTAAAATAACCTAACAAGATGCGTGTCAGGTGAACCTACACAATATTTTATCAATAATCTGCTTCATTGTTATGCAAGTCGGGAATAACTAAACATACTAACAAACTAAAACAACAAAAATCTTCTGTGGATTATTCACTGTTGTTTAATTCAAACTTGTTAGAAAAACGCTGACTATTACAAAGAGTCTCTGATAAGTGAGCTTCGAACAACAACTCTCATTAGTGACCCACAGAGAGAGACAAGCTGAGGCTGGACTAAGGGTAAACTGATTAGAAAATTCACACAGAATAATGAAGCATGTAAACAAAGTAATGTAAATATACACAGGCACAATCACAAGAATACACAAAACCAATCTTGCACAAACAAACACATGCACAAACACATTCAGAGCCCTAATAACCAAAACCCCTGCTGAACGCATGCAAAAAAGATCTTAGTGTTTGCCTAAGTAATAGTAATTGTTATGAGGACAATGTGAAAATGTCAAACATTTCAACAGCATGCTGAGCACGGCTGTTGCACTGGTCCTTTTCCCCTAGCTGTAGAAACAGCTTTCTGGATTTAATTGGATGGTGGGCACACTGAGCTGAGAGGTGAGAGGCTTAGTGCTAAGAGTTGGAAGGTCTAACTAAGGGATGTTAAACTTAATTCCTGTAGGGACCCCTGAATGCAGGATTCTACACTGCCCTCTGCTCCTAATAAGTTAATTAGCCCAGCGCTGGGTCAAGAGAACAGAATACATTTAACATGGAGCATATTAACAGTTACAGACAATGATAACTTTGCTGTATGCCGTACATAATATGCCACTCATTTGGGCTTTGATAAGGCTCCTGGTGCATTGTGGGGGAAGGACTCATTGCCACATCGTTCATACATAATGTCTTATTGATTAGATGGCTACTGACTCGTACAGAAACCAAGAAATTTTTTTCTGATATTTTATAGACCAAAGAATTGATTGATAAATCAAGAAAATAAGTTGCAACCCTACTCCTCATCAACGAAAGGTTTCTACATGCATCAAACAAACTAGCAAGATCGCGTCAGGCACCAAAGGTTTCAGTATTCATTTTCTGAACTAACTAAACTTGGTGCAGCGAGGAGATGTCTGTCACTTGCAGGGTGGGGGAATGTAAACAAGACAAATGTGCCTTCCTGTAGCATCTCCATGCTTCATCTTTTTGTTTGATTTTGTTAGATTCCCACTGGAGTTTGGTCCAATTTGATTAGAACAGGGAAAATATGCATTAATAATACTTATTGCGCTGAATTCTTACCGCAACTAAAGGGGTTTTGGAGTAGAGAACCGATTATAAATAGATTTCCTCTGGGAAAGACTCACTCAACACTCCCTCTCTTGTGGTGATGAAGAATTTTCCAACGAAAAAAGTTACATGTGTATGTTTTTCTTTTCATAAAGGCTAAATGTACAAGCTTTCCACTGAAGACAGTATACTGTCCCACAATGTCAAGTTAAGATGTAAGAGTGGTGCAAGAGGAGTTCTGGTTTGTGTTTTTAACAAACATAAAGGAACAGGCTAAAAAACAGTTGCGTGTCTCTCCTTTGACATGAGTTATGCTGTAATTGAAAAAAAAATCCAATATGTTATATATGATTGGATCATGACGCACTGGATTGGATTTCATGCCAGATTAAAAACAAAACAAAAACGAACTACATAGTTTAATTAAATGGTGATTAAGTAAGGTAAAAAAACAACAACAATATTGTGCAGAGCTCATGTTAGGAACAATGTGGTTATTGTACATATTTCACTTTTTGTGTTTCTGAACAGAGAGCACCTGTGAAGTGCATTTTAAATGCATCGTTTAAATTTGCTGCAATATTCTTTGCTTGTTTCATTGGAGTGGTTTTCATTGTGATAGTGCTACTACAGCTTAGACACTGATAATAAGGGTTAAAGTTCTAATCTCTCTCTCGCTCAGTCACTTGCTCAGTCACTCTCTGCAGAGGCTGAAATACATATTTTGTGTTGCTGACCATACTGTGCACACTGGAGCTGTCAAGAGCACTCCCAAAGGAGAACACCAAAGTTTTTAACAGCATTCCTATTTGCTGGTAAGCAGGGGTCAGTTCTACTTCCAGTCAGCTGTCAGTATTGTCCTATTCATGTTTGCTACCATATACAGTATAACCTCTGCTCTCTTCCCATATCATCTCCATCATCAGATAGCCATACCCTCAGCCCTGACACTGACAGCATGACATAGAAATGTGTGAATTTATGTCACGGGTCACAGGAGGAAACAACACTCAGCATAACAATGGAAAAAATTGGGCAGATGTGCAGCATCACACTTAATGACAGTCGGTCAAAATGTGTCAGAATCCATCGAACACTGCACTTCTTGAATGGAATGGGGAAAATATTTCTTCAAGATGATAGCGAAGCCTAACTGTGTCAGGTGTCAACTGGGCTGTGTGTCCATTTAAAGCAGTAATGTGGAAAGGTCTATGGAAAAGCTGAGTACCCTAGGAGAACCTTCTCTCCGGAAAACAATATTTCCTGCGCCTGGGAACCAGAGTACCTGACAGTAAGCATTTTTCATGCAACCTCGTAACCTTGCTGACTTCTTTACCTAGCTACCACAACTTCCACACATTGTCACAGGACAAATGACACATACTATCACCCTTAACCTTTAGTGATGATAGGCGTGGCACACAGAGGTGGATGAACAGGGCTTGAGAGACCACACTGTGCCCCACTGTCATCACAGCAAATGGATCAGTGGAAAAAGGCCCACTGAAGTCGACGAGGACACTCTAGCCCTGGATGCCACTGTGCTCAGCACTTAGCTGAAACACTGCTGATGCAGGTGCACAGTGCCAGCCAAACCAGGGCAGGAGGGGCAGGATTCATTGCTGTCTTTCTAACGAAGCCATCCTTGGCTATACTGTCAACACCGAGGGGACAGACTCCACACGGTTAAATATGCTCCTTGTCTTTTTGTCTGTGTGAGCATGCACATGTTCAGTTTAAAAGATATGCAAAAATGAATGGTTAAGACTACACAGTACCGATAAAAGGAGAAACCTATGTGAAATAGTTTTGCAGGTATCATCACTTTGGGCAATACGGAAACAGCGTCTCCATATGGTTTGTTTAATTTTTACTTCAGACTGAGAGTGCATACAGTAGTATAGAATTATTTTTCATTTCTATCACAACTTCTGTCCCTTATCTTCCTCCCAGACAAAAAACTTTTAAAATAGCAGAGATTATTTTTCAATTTCCTACCTTTCCTCTTGGAGAGTATACATTCCCCTGTTGTCATCAACCAACCAGATATCATATATTCCCTGGGTCTCTATACAGTTTAACATTTATAGACATGATTATGAATACTTTTGTGTGGTTTAGTAATCGAAATGAGAAGTATTTCCATAAAACAAGTGTGTAATTACTTATCTGTTTGCCTGTGGTTTTCTCTCAGCGCCACAATCAATTACTCTGTCCTCAGAAATGATAAATAATGAGGAAAGCTTGCGGCTAAACAGATTTCAGAGAGCAAATCCAATATTTCACCTCGGAGAGAATGGAGGAAACAGCTGAAACAAAATGGATACAGTAATGAGTCCCCTGTTGTATCTTAATATGTCTTGGTACACTGTACTGCACTCCTTGTTTTACCCGGGCACTTGTATTCATACACTGGTGGGCAAAAGACAAGCGTCTGTCCTCTTTGATTATTATCTTGCTTGACCGTTAGTTAGCAGGGCATCTCAAACCTAATAAACATATGTCAATAACATTTTGGAAATTATGGCCATGTGCCAAGAAAGAACAGTTTTTGGCACAGATGTGATGATTGATTTAGAAAGTACTTCCTGTTTTCACTCATAAAGTGCTTGATTTGGTCCATGCATATTTCTTTGCTCTTTCTCAACCACTTCTTTAACAAATGTCATAAAGAAGATGTCATCATTACCAAAGTTGGTTCATAACATATTCAAATGAAAATGTAGATTTTTGATATTGCCTTTTTTGACGGTTATAGGTGGCGCTACAACAACAGGATAAATTGAAATGGCCATAACTCAGCAGTCATGAGACTTACTCACTTGAAAGTTTATACTTGTACAAAGCCTTACTAAAACTAATTACAAATCAGCATAATTGTTTTGACTATAAATATTTTGGTACGGATCTCAAATCCAGATCCAACTTCTAAACATTTTCAATCATTAAAATGTCAAATTTTGAGGATTCTGCAGCCTTGGCGGAAGTGTGCGCTTTTTGAGTGCTTTCTAGATGAATACGCACTTAAATCAGGGAAGGCAGTTTGCCATCATTTCTCAAACCTCCAAAGTAATCAAAGCCTGCACTTTTCACATTCATTGGTACTCTTTCCTTTCTTTTAACATATCAAACAAACGCATTTTCAAAAACAAGTGATACACTGCTGATTTCAAGCTAAGGGGATTATGCAGAAAGCATGTCTTTCTTGTACCTCCCAGTTATAAAACAAAGCAAGATACATCAGCCAAAAGAAAAGAAAAATGTGCTGTCTTCAGTGTTTGTAGATTGCTTTTGGTAAAAAAAGACACAAAAAAATAGAAGAGAACATCCTCTGGAAATTTCTGTCAGAACTGAATGAAAGAAAGTGATTGAATTTTCAAGTGACTGTAGCCTGTAGCTTTTGCAATGGACAAGAGTCTGTGTCCAATCACACCTATTGTACAACTTGTTTCTCTGAACTGCATTAACCATTGTAGCTGTGTCTTATAATAAGATCTCCATTGATTTGTGATACCATGACGGTAATAACCAGTAAATTAAATAGCAGTCTATAGCTCCCCTGTTGAGTGCTGGGTTGTTTAATTAGTAAACCAATGAGGAAATCAAACTAAAACTAAATCAATAGCTGGGAAAATGTGGGGTAGTACACTCAGAGTATATAGTTAACCTTACAAGGCCGTAACAACCATAATATTTCACAAGACAGTTCAAACGATAAGCATCCAATTTATTCAGATGCCAAGGACAGTTGACTGGTGGAATGCCAGTGGGGAAAGACACTGGCTCTTTGTTATTTCTCCCCTATTTCACCCTTCTCTTTAACAAATATTTCCACTTCACTATAATAAATCACAAAATGTTCAGTTAAAATCACAACTGTACCTGAAGAGATGGAGGCCAAGCGGAATGCGTCAGGGTGTCGGTTTGGTGCTACAGGTTCATACGGGGATGAGTCATCCATGTCTCCACCTGAAACAACAGTAAAGAGATTTATTAACACTCGTTCATGACCTGCTCTGTACTTTACCCTCCTTGCAGAGCAGAGCATTAGAGCGTTTCCAAAAACAGAAAACAGAAACAAGCCTACGCTATCAATAATCATTAGAAAACATATGTAGGAATGTGTTTTAGCTCCAACAGCCATAAAAACAGAGAGGAAGTTCAATTCATGATTCCTTTTTAGAAGCACTGTAATAAGTAAGCTTTTTTTTCATTTGATGGATCGACTGAATGTTTTGGATTTAAATAACATTATAATGTAATAATATAATTTCCCAGTGTTGGCCAACAACTGAGGCAACCCACTATGAACAATTTTTATTTCTTTCATATGGAAAACAGGATGTTCATCATGGTCAAATCATTTCCTTTTGGAGAGAGTATTTGTTCCTGCTGTGGTTTGATTTGGGAAGCAGCTAAAGGACTAAAGCACAAGCATTGCATCCTTCCCTGTTAACAATGTGTTGCCAGAGCTGTTTGTAAAAAAAAAAAAAAAATTAAAAATCAAATTAGCACTCAACTGACTGAGTCTCCCCCATGTGCCTGCTTCTCTGTAGGCCCTAATCCCGCATTTAAAATTCATAGCCATTCGGTGTGATTGAGACAAACCCTCCAGTGTGTAATAGCTTTGCATTCTGATCCCAACAGAAACACAGTGAGGGTGTTGTGAGGAAGGTTTGTGGCCCCGCTGCTACAAATAAGAAAATCTGAAGGAAGAATCTGTTGGTATAAGATCGTGCTACCTAGACAACCAATCAGTAGATCCAATCAATAGATATAGTAAATTTTGTTTATCAACATCCTCATAGGATGCGTTCAAAAAAGATGTTAGAAGCTGATAAAATATTGTCTTGTAGCTGCTCTGATAATAGGTAAGGCTATTGTGGACAGTGTATTGTGTGTGACTGTGTTTACCAGTACATATAATACACTTTTATTCATGTCTCCTGTGAACATATTTAATCAACAAGTAGGAGTCAAAATCAGAAATAAAAGTCATGATAACATCAGCTATGTGTTGCTACTTCACTTAAGGTGGAACGGAAGTCGTACAAGTTGAATCTGTCCATTAAAACTAATCAAAAGCAGGAAGATATGTACATGTGCACTGGCACATGGTAAAAAGGAATGTCTAAAAAGGAATTACTAAAGGGAATATTCTATCATAATTTGTCCACAGAGGAAAGAGAACCAACCCCAGACTTGTGTACATCTGCAGTCATTGCTTTAGGTCTAGTTCTACATCGCCCCTCTCCGTCAATATTAACAATCATAACAAGATGGAGCAGCTCAGCTGGCCATTCTCTGAACACATATAGCTATTGACATCTGGCACAGTTGAGGATAGTATGTGTGTTTGAGATGGACAAAAAAGAGCAGAGAAGAGTCAGACTGGAGACACAAAGGAGAGAAAAGAAAAGACAGACAAAGAGAGAAAATTGGAGGAGGGACAAGTTATACAATAAGAGACAATTATCTAAATCCTTAAAGTTTTGAGCGTAGTATATGTGACTTTCTTTCTTTGTTTGTTTATTGAAAAATATGCTTGCACATGAATTTATTTTAAAGTATATTTCTGTGTTTATTTTTTCATGGTTGTCTCTGCATCATCCACATCTCCGTCAAGAGAGAGGGGCTTGAGAGGCTGCCGGACTCGAGCTCTCTCAGTATGTCTAATTACAACAATTACCTTCTAAAGCTATAGTGCTTTAGAAGCCTCTCAAGAGTTCAAGACTACCATTTACTCAGCAAACAACCACCTTAACCCTCCTTCCATGTCTTTTTTCAGCCACAGACAGTTACTGTGTACTTCAAAAAAAGAGGGAAATATTTCACAGGAAAGCGTAATGCTTCCTTCAGTACACCAAGAACACGTTGTACTACACAGAGCAAAATGGAATAAAGGCTGCCCTATCTTTTGCCAAAAGCAAAACATCTTGTTGTTAGGTTGCTTACCATTTTGTTCAGGCAGCTTCTAACACTGGTTAGAAGCTTCACTGCACAATCAGCCGGGAATCAAACAGTGTTAAGGCACATTAAATTTCGTAAGTGGAACTGTACAGTGTGTGCTGTGGTGATCCTATGAAACAATAATGTCCAACCACAACAGCAGCTGTAGTTAATGAATTTTAAAAGCTTATTTACATGGATGTTACAAGCTGTGCTGAATCATAAAATTGCAAAACACACTATAATCACATACACCCTTAGGATGTGAAGAACTTCACAGCAGGAGGCCTTGTTGTACTTTTAGAAAACTGCTCTTTGACAGTCACCCTGGACCCAAATATGCATTCATAATAGAAAATTCTTCCCAGCTGTTTAGTGATAAGATGTTTTTAGCCACAGGGCAACAACTTATCGCTGTAATTAAGCCTCCGTTTGACTTCATTTGCTCTGACAGTATGGAGCATGACCGGCACAGCTTAGACAGACAATCAGGTCTTTCCCTAGTTACAGCATGAGAGAAATGCTGCCTTTAAGTGGATTCACGATTTCCTCCTTTGCCATAAGGGGTTTTATGAAGCCGTTAGGTGCCATCCCTCATCCTTTTCATATGCATTATCAATGAAGCTAAACTCCTGAGGTGATGGAAGCTGTCCCATGGATTTTTAGTGACATTCTTGGCAAACCGTTTACAGCTGTAAGCAAAGTCAATTTTAATAACTGTCGTTCACCTTGTTTTGTTTTTTAAAGGTGCCCTACACTGATTGTGTTCCTGCTTGACACTGATTTTATATATTTGCTGCGGGCAACGTTGGAAAAAGACTAAATGCTCCTGTTACATATGACTTCTTATTTAAATTATAACAATATATTGCAACACTACTTCTGTTCTTATATTAATCACATACAAAGAAAGCTTAGCACAGCTTGGGCAGCCTGGAGCACAGCCGGAGGTCCTTAGCAGAACCCTGCTGGTTGTTTCACAAACTCAGCTGGTAACAAAAGGTGACCGAGCCTTTTCTGTCAGAGCTCCCAAAGTTTGCATATGAGCTGTCAGTGGAGATAAGGCTAGCCAGAACATTTCCTCTTTAAATTACTTCTCAAAGCACACTTGTATTCTGCAAAAAAATTATCAGAGGAAACACTGGAATATGGGAATTCACATTTTTATTACATTAGGATAAATGCATTAATCCTTCCACTCACACTTCCTTCCATATTGTGCTCATTTCAACAAAGAAAAGATAAAGTGGAGTGATACCACCGCATCTTTCTTCAAATTGTGCTTAACAGAACACAAGTTGAGGCATAAATTCAGTTAAAGGCTCAGCTTTTGAAGTGATATTGACATTTTAAACTCAATTTCAAACCATACAAATAGAATATTGGATTAGCTCAGAATAATATTTCAAGTCACAATTCCAATCCAGCATGGCGTGGTCGGCAAACACAGCTGAGAAAATGAGTGCTAAAATTTCCAGCCTTCCCTTTGGCTATGCGACTGTAATGTTAATATGAATAGTTACACACTCGCTTACCTAAATCAGCATTTTAATACCTGATGTCAGGTACTAAATGTTGAATATGGTGTAAATCCTGCAAAACTTAGGCTAAGTAAAAACTGCTATCATCTTTATGGCATGGCATATTGGGGAGAGCATTAAAAACAGGCAGCAGCAGTGCAGCCCAATATATCAGCCTCACCATTTTATATTTTATATCAATATGAATGAATAAAAAACCTCATTGTAAGTTATACATTAACAACAGCTTAAATAGTCAATATTAAGCAAATTAAGTATTTACTGTAAACATGATTAGTGCTGCTGCATGGGTAACTAAGGGATGACAACCCAAATTATTAATCTAACTGCATAAATTGTGTTTGACTCCTGGTTGTGTTTTGAATTCTACCATATGGAAGAAAGAATACTTGACTGACTTATTTCAACAAGTACCTACGTCAATTAATGATACAGAGAGTGTGACAAAGAGTGACACAGAAAGAGAGAGAGGGGGAAAGATAAGTAACCATGCTGTGATGACAGCCACCAGGCCTGGTAGTTGACTTCTGCGATGCACATTCATTCAGCACCGCTGCGAATCTTCCTGCCAGGAGTGAGTTTAATGCCCACATCATGACAGTATTCACTGAGCAGAATGGCCCGTCATTCACTCTCCCGTCTGATAGAGAGCCTGAGAACTCACTCTGCTATAAAAGGCTAATCTAAACCCCGCTACCTGGCCCTCATTTCGGCCGCACTGTCACTCTCTATAGCAGCCTCGTAGTGAATGGGAGTCATCTCGGGCAGTTCACCTTACAGTATAGAAAATCATTAGACAGATTTATGAGGACAAACAGCGGCTTTTTTGTCATCATATTTCACTGATCCTTTTCACATTTTCGGACGAAAGATGAAAGGGGAGATGGAGGCATGAAAAGGACAAGGAGGGGAAGGCTCTGAAAGACCTTATTGATCACATCCAGAAGCTATCGACAGGTCCCTTCCTCTGATGATGAAGTAGCCACCTAGCGAGTGCCAACCAGGTCCCCAGTGCAGGAAGGGAGAAAGCAGAGAGGACATATTCAGCATGCAGGAGCCTGCTTCCCATATCCCCTGACATGCGGGCAGGCTGGAAAAATGTTCTGCTTATGACAGTGGATGGCTAAGGTAATGGCTGGTGACTGCTACCATTGCTCATAGTAATGATGGTTTCACCCAGGAATACTGTGTACCTTTGTAACCCCCCCTCCTCTGTCGTTTCCCTCCCATGACTCCCTCATCTTCCTCTCTCTCTTCTTCATTCTTTGGTTTTCTCTCTTAAATTTTCTTCCCCCCTCATCATCTATCTACCGTTCTGTCCTCACCTCCTGTCCTCACCTCCTGTCCTCTCTCTTGCTCTCTCCATTTCTCTTCCTTCCCGTCTTAGTCTATCATGATGTGCACAGCATTCTTACACTGTCCATTTCATGTCACTTCCCACAGTATTAGGGGCCAACTTGTGGTATTAGCATGATGCAGTGACATATTCAGAGACTGACCTTTGGAACGCTGACATTCATGAAAATGGAGAAAATAAATCATTCCACAAAATTGTCTGATACTCTCATCACTTCGCGTAAAGATACAGCATCCTCTCACAATGAGCTAGAGCAGACTGGTGTGGAGCACTGGTGGCGCTCTCCTTTCTCTCTCTGCAGTGAAAGTTGGCTCAGCTAATTAAACTGCTCTGAAAGGTCCTCACAAAAGATCTTCGATTCCTACTTTGAGACCCAGTCTATGGTTTCGTAGATGAGGCTATGAAATAATGTATGTCGGAGTTGTGAAACTTATCGTTTAAATTACCAATTCTACTGCAACCTACAAGGCTATATCCACATGAGGCCCAGAGCACAATTGAAAGAGAACCGTAGCCACCTATACAATATCCCTGTGTGTAGCAGCCAATGTTTCTTTCTTAGTAATTACCTCTTTTATAGATTCAAACTGCTAGACCTCATTGCCTCACACCGACACAGGCTCATTCAGAGCAGAAACCACCCATTATCCATCAAGGACAGCTGCATTGACACATTGAATTCAGCTGCCATTTTCCGTTAGAAAACACAATTAACAGGTCATCATTAGCACCATTACTGATGTCTGAAAGACTAGCAATATAACACCCTAACCCTTTAGCCCATGGTGATCTCAAACTGCAGGCCTGGGGACCATTTCCAGCCCTCCATCTCTTTCCCTCTGGCCCAAAAATATAATATAATCTGGGCCGCAAGATTACTATTCAATTTAAACTACTCATTTGCTGTTTGGCTGCGAACAACAAATATGATAATAAATCATGATATAAAAATGTATAGAAACTGCTGTTTGCATTTTTTGTTGTTGTTGTGTTAAGTATGATGTAAGTAATGGAAATATTTTCAGAATATTGCGTTTTCTTGTAGTACTTTAACATTAAAGTGGCGCTCCTATGACAATACCAGCAATTGTCCAATGCCAGTTTGAGGCCCCTGCTTTCCCACATCATAGTGGCCAGGTTCCTACCGGTAAATAATGCCTTCTGAAATTGAAAATGCTGCAGAATCGTAGCTGCCAACACCTGAGGAAATGTGTCAAAATTATTTCTGCTGGTATTTCAAGAAGACACATCAAGCAACACTTGATGACGGTACTGAGTCACGTTGCTGTCGTACTGAGGCTGAGTCTGTAAAGTGTTTTCTCAGCAGCAATGCACTGTTTCATCACACACATTGTCGACTCTGAAAGACCTTTCAAAGCTTCAGGCCTCTCGCTGGACTTGTGTAACTGGAGAGACTCATGCAGCTCCTAAGTGTCTAGACCTTGTTTGCTATAACCAATGTAATTTACGTCTCCCCGACACAAGACACACTGCAGCCTGAGGGCCTTCTCACCAGGGCATTTTATGGTAAGTCTGGTTTGACTTGGCTAAAGATTGCATGATTAACTTTTAAGTCTCAAGATAGATTCTTCAGTTTGCTTTCAAATAAGTAACGAACAAGAAACAAGAAGAGAGGTAAAAGAGGTGCATGTTGCTTTGCATGAACAATATCTAATGACGTCACATCATCTGAGTAGGGTGGGGGGCGGGGGGCAAGTGACGCTGATGCTTGGCGGATGTTGTTCTGGTTTAGCAATGATTAACAAACATCTCACATACAAGGTCACGTCACACTCTCTCTTCTGTCCTTCATTGTTTTGAACCATTGTTTAATGTCCTTTCAGGCCATGCCATGAAAATTCTACATCATTTCTTTTAAATTTGCAATGAAAATATAATTGAATTGGAAAATTAAACTAATAACTATTTCTTTAGCCTACTTGTCTTGTGTCTGGCATTAGCAGAGGTAAGACAAGGGCAAGTGGTTGTTTTTGCCTTTTTTATTTTTATTTTATTGGCAGCACCAGTCCTAACTTCACCTTTGACCACTGTTGTCTCCAAACATTAATTTCTACATCAGCTTGGAGGCACACATGATGTGAAATACTATGACAAGGGACAAAAGGGGTACCTGCAAAAACACAATTTTATAAATACATTCCTGCCTGTGTTCAGACTATTGTCTATTCCATATGGCTCAATATTATCATACATTATACTCATTATCCATTTCATCACAAATAGAAAACAAAATGAATTAACTAAAACAAGTTTTATTTATTATTTCTAGTATGTAAATCTCACTGTTGAAAATACAATCATTTTGTAGCAGAACAGTATAAACCTCAGTGGAGACTGAGACTATGTGAGACAAAGCAGCCAAGTACGGAATTTGAAGAAGCTGTTTTTTCCATGGTCTTTTTGAATCTTTGAATGATGGATATTCTTTATCACTTTAAGTACAGCCTCTGAACTGGTGAGTACTTCTGGTTGACGAAGTCCTTTTGATCTACAAAAAAAAGATCTTATAGATAAAGTGTGTCGAGTGCACATTTTAAACACAATCATCTCTCATTCGAGTACAAACCTCCAGCTTCTACTGATCTTGAGCCTTCCTTAATTCATACATGAAAAAACGTGTGGTCTGATTAAGATAATTTAATTCCGACCAAGTCAAATAACATAAATGCACATAATTGTATTATGGATCTTTTTTTTATTCAATATAAACATTTCTCTATTGTGCACATTCTGAGAAAAATATTATGTAGAAATTATCAGTTCTTTGATGCCCATGTTCAAAAGAGATATGTTTCTTTCCTATTTGAGAATAAAACTACAAACCCGGCGACGTTAAAGAAAAACTGGTCTTTAATATGAAGCCTAGTTGATATGGAGCTAAGCCCTTTATCTTTCAAAAGTTATTAAAATGGAAGACGTTTGATTTATTTATTTATTTTTACTCTTAACTGTGTTTGTCCACTTAGGCCTAATTCATTTTCACACATTTTATTGAACTGTGTACTACATTCATTTGGTTCTGTGTTTGAAATAAAGAATATTAGTATACGTACATAAGGTATTGTGATAACCTTGCCTGAGGCAGTGGATTATTTGTGTGCTGTTTTTGTAAGGCTGGTCTGGGAGCAGAGCATTGTTTCAGTCCCAGTCCATCCCTGGTCGACATCAGCTTTCTTTACACAGACACAATGGTTTAGCCCTCAGGCTAGCAGGCCAACCCACTGCCCCTGGTCAACACGGGTCATAAGAAACATACCAACTTATAGCTGCATGGAGCCTGATTTCTATATGGCTTTCTACCCTTTGTAATGGCCTTAGGTTTCAGAAACGTGGTCATATGTGCAAAGTGGCTTCAAGCCATCAGGCATTGCTTTTCATATAGAACTTATCACATTAGTAAAAATGACAAAGGTCTTTAACAATCTCTGCCCTTTTCTGTCAGTTAGTCACATTCGTCCTTTCATCTTCTCTAGCTCTTCTTATCTTCTTTTAATCCCTAGTTCCTCACTTTTATTATCTTTATTTCTCGCATACTTTTGCACTCTTCATCTCTATACATTTTAATGAGTAAAATAAAACTTTAAACTACATTACACGTTATCTAACCCAACAACTACATCAAAACTTTCCATTTGTCCACAACTTATTTTGGTTGTGGAAGAAGTGGTTTAGCACCATTTTGAGAGGGTCTTCTGGGATTCAGCCCATCGTGTTTGTTTCCAGAGATGGATGTTGTACATAGATTGTTTCCAGTTAACAAAAGCCTGCTTGACTGCACAATGGATCGTGATTAGATTAAAGCTGCACTGTAAGAGCTTTTCGTTAGTGTTAAAGCAGGTTTTATCTCCGAGGGGGACAGGGCCAAAACGGGACACTGCTGAGAGGCATTTATTCAGAAAGAAACACAAGCTCTGTGAAGGGCATACTGCAGGCACAGGAGGTCTCTATCCTTGACAGCCAGACAACTTGCATGATGCATTCAAACGCAAACACTTTGACTGATGCCACTATTTGATGGAAAAAGGAGAAAGAGAGTGAGAAAGCGACATAGAGGGACAACCGAAAGATCATTACAAAGGAGAAAGAGTTAGAAAAGGAGAGAAAGACAGGAAGGGAGACAGAAGGCCTGGGGAGCATCCATGTCATTACATTTCCCTTGAACTCGTGTCAGGGACCCTCTGCTGCCATCAGTCTGATGAAGTGTAGCTGGTGCTATGAGCAGTCAGCCTGGCAGATCACTTCACGGATCACAACACCAAAGCCTAGAATGCTCAAAGCTCAGAGACGTTGCAACATTTCCACCATTACCCCACGTGTCAAAAACAGCTGAGTACATTATGTCCTCCATGTTTACGTGGCACGACACTTGACATCGGTCGCAGAGGCTTTGGCCACGTGTACAAGCATGGTGAAATGTCACTCTTGGGTTAAGATCCCCCTTTAGCTCGATCCCCAGGGCACGGCATCAGCTCCGACTCTGAGTCAGATCGGTCTTAATGTGAAACACTGTGTGCTTTTGACCCTGAAGGATGGACCGAGAGTGATGTCAGTCCAAGAGGCTGCTTTATACTCTCTAAATGTATTTCAGTGTAAAAACCAGAGGGTTTCAATGTTACAACAAGAGTGCTATTTTATGTCCAGCGTAAGTGGACACAGGGCCACTAAGCTATACGATTGCAACCTAATTACATGGTAATATAGAACACTTTAGGTGAAAACCAATAAGTCTACCATAACAGGTCTACATAATGTAATCCCATTATAGGTCCATTACCTTTGAGAGGGTGAGGAAAGTAGGAAAGCATATATTTTTCATCAGGGGCTTCTGGGCATCACTATAAGGGGGCATCAGGGAATAGGGCATCAACAGTAGGTGTGGTGTACATCCTTCTTGCCTTTGCCCGGAAAGTACAATGGTACTTGAGATCGGAAGATTCATTTAAAATAAATGTTACAGTACTGAAAGAGTGCACTAAGTCATAAACATTGATATCGGTAGAGGTGTGTGCACATCCACAGACACATTAATATTTACTTTTTACTGCAGCAATTTACATGAATCTTCTTACACTCATATAATGTTGTACATGACCACAAGGCTCAGGTTTAGCCCTGCTATGCATATTCAAACAACAAAAGCATTGAAGATGTCACAACCACAGTGGAAATACAGAAGGAAACAAATGACACTGAAGACCCTAATCATTCATAATGGCGTCACTGGGAAAAAACGTCAAAAAGGCAATTGCTAATTTCTCATTAATGCATTTGTAGTTTTAAAAAGAAACTACATGGCTTAAAGAAGTGTTACTATATTACAGGCTCTGAAATTGCCAAACAGTTAAACATGATGTGATGTGAATTTTGTGGGACAGAGAATCGTAAAACAATCTGCCTCCTACCTTCAGTGAGTCCCATGTGGATGGTCCAGTAGTTCTGCAGACACTGCAGCTCCTTCTTCATGCCCCTCTTGCAGCGGCAGTCATACAGAGGACTAACCAGCAGCACTTCCAAAGCAGCCTGGCACTCCCTGTTGTTGTCCAGCATGGCTTCCTTCTCCTTGCCCACAAGGCACTGGCGCATCACCCGGTACCGAGAGCTGCAGTAAGGGTTCTGGTTGCACATGTCACTTGCTTGGATGCAGTCCACCCACTCCGGCTGAGCTCCAGGCCCAGACCCGGTGTTTGGAGATCCTGGAGAATTGTTGGCCAAGGACACAGACGAAGCTGAGGGACCATCCCAGGAACTTGCTGCCTTATCTAGATGGGGACAAGAAGACAGAGGTGGAGTTGATAAATTGTAAATTAATGTGTGAGGGATTTTACCGTTGAATACATGTGAGTGTAAGCAGATATCATAAACCTGTTTTCAATTTGTTGATGCAACAGGTTGTATGTGAGACCTATAAAAAGGTTTGATGGCCTATGACATGCCCACACATGTAAAGGCCTCTTTTAGCAAAACAAGTCTTCATGATCCACATGAGTCTTATCTACATGGTGTCTTCTCATGTCTCATTCACACTATACTCAGTGTAGTCGCTTTGGTGCATCTAAAGCCCAACTGCAGCCTTCAGTTTCCTATTAAATCTAATCAAAGGAGTACTTGATCATTGAAGAATATCTAATTATCTCATTGCTAACGAGCAATTAAAAGATGTGAACTACACTTAATTCACATCTAGGCATCTACGAAATGAGCTTAATATGAGTAAACAGTAATCCACAGAGCAGAATCAAGTGTTACAGTTTGACAGGAGTCAAAATTCAATCGCACCTTCACACGAACCTAAGTACTACAATTCTGGTGAAATGGCAAGAGAGACCCCTTGTGGTGATCTTGAGCATTAAGCTCAGAAAAGAGGGGATACTGCAGAGAATCAGAGAGCAACGGGCAAGGAAAGAGTAACATGAAGTTAACTGTAAAAAAATATTTCATCTGTCAGATTATTTAAACTGAAGTACCAGAATGTATGGATATTATAATGATAATTATATTGATGATGAAAAACATGATGATGATAATCATGATGATGGATTTTCTCATATTCAACCAAGCGTAAGTGTGTAATTGAAAAGACCACACAGATTTTCCATTTACTGACTAAAGGCTGGACTGTGCTGTTACAATAATTAGCTTTGTATTTCTGCTGTGGAAGCTGTGGTTGTTTAATGGATCCACTATAAGTGATTCACTCGCATAGATCAAGTTCGGTCTGGTTGAAAATTAAACATAATCTAATCAAACCATCCAGCATACAACAGTAATGCCCATCAGCATATTACTACACATAAGAGGAAAAAAAAAAACGGAATAACCTTGTGCGCTCAAGTCAAGTCCAGCATGAGAAAAGTGGACACATAGCAGACAATGCTCCCTGACAGTAATTACTGATGTCAGAATGTATCTATATGAGCCATACAATTTACAATTTGCACACAGTTGCACATGTTGTTTCCATATTTCACTTCTCACCTAAGAGCAGAAGGAAGATGTAAACGCACATCCACACAGTGACAGACTTCATGTTGGACTCAGCAGGAACAGAGGCGAGTTAGAGTCCAAAAAGACAAATATTTCCACCTTGTGAAAGGTTAATTCCCCTCTCCGGATCCTTGACCCAGGCGTATGGCTAAATGTAAAAAAATCAATATCCTCATTAAAGACGCCCCTTCCGAAAAAAGATCCTCGACTCCCAAATATAATCCACGATTTTTTTTTTCTGGAATATTTAGACTAACCGCGACGCAGGAAAATCCTCTGATATTGAAAAAATAAAAAATCAAATGCCAATCAATCATTCAGTCAATCCATGAAAGCAGTTTCTCAGGGTCCGTCTGCTCTGCGATAATACCGACAAACTACTGAGACTTGATCTCTCCGCATTATAGGGGCTCAGACTGCCCGCTCCAATTGCCCCTTTGAGAAAATTTGTCCCTAAAACATCCCTTAAACTGGCGTAAAAGGATCTGTCAGCTATCCCAATGTCTCTAATGAGGTAGAGGAACTCATCTGAAAGTGCTACAAAACGCTGACTGGATTTTTTTCTCTCCCCACTACTGGCTCCCTCAAAAATCTGTGCGCTCCTCTGGAGGGAGTGAACGCTTCTTTCGCACTGACTGCATGTGTGTCGAGGCATCACAGCACTTTATAAAGAGGAGTTTCTGTGTGCCAGCAGAGGGCGCTGCCGGTGGCTGCTTTCATCACATCGAGGCCAAATAATAAATGTTACCGTATAGAAAAATCACCACGTTATTCCTGTAATTCTCCTGCAGGGAGTTAGGGAAAGATGCACCTGTGGTACTCAGCAGTGAAATTATAGTGACCTTACTTGGCCTGTGAGGTATTTCTTTGATCTCCTGGGGTATTGTTAAAGGATTTTCTGGGAAAGCTTATACATTTTGTGAAACCATTTCTATGATTCATGTATAATATCCTTCTTACATGATTGCTATCTCTTCCACAGGGGAGTCTTTATTCTTTCTTGTTCAGGATACATCTGTGGGAGTGATGAGTCCACTTCTGCAGCAATTCAAAGAATGAATCAGGAAGCAACAATAAGTGTGTTGGCTGATTGAACTCATAGCAAGAACATCCGGTCATCCAGCACATACAGAGTCTTGTATTCCAGTATTTAGCAAGGCCACAAGGCCAATTCCTTTTTGTGTGGCATTCCCAAAACTCATAAAAATTTGCAAATGATTTTTAGGGATGGGGTTCAAGGGTGAACTTAACAATGATGGAGAAAATGTCATCATTCAATACCCCAACACTTCACATGACATCTGTGTTTCCTCTGATTGAAAGAAAGATTTAAAAAACGATCACAATGCATCTTATTATATTTGTGCTCGGAGGAAATAAGCCCACAACCCACAGAATCTGCCATCTTTCAAAGTGGCTTCACATTAAACAAAATGACTTTGTTGTGCATCATCGCTTAAATAGTGCCTGGAATGTCATAAATCTTTACAAATCTTGAAAACAAAGTCTCTATTTAGAGGCTCTGACAGTGACAAACTGCAAGGCCACTGGCTCATAATGATGTTTGACTGTCAGCAGCCCAGGCTTCCATCCAAGAGGGAAAAGAGCTTGCCGTTATAATGGCAAAATCAGCCTCATTCTGCTTGTATTGGCCCAGGCTTATTCTCAACTGCCCCCGGAGTTTGAAGTCTGTCATTATGGGGACACTGAAAAGCATCATGAATGCTCCCTGCATCTGTCCTGCAGTAGTGCTGCAGTGACGGATACAGCCTATTCTTCAGTTGTTTTTGAGCAAAAATGCATTTTTTTAAACCCAGAATGGCAACCTTGTGCTTTTTGAGCAAGTATTTCCAAAAACCAGACCAATTTTCTTATTTTATTTTAGCAGATAACAAATAAGGCATTTAGTTATCCATGTAGTTTCTTACTAAAGAGCAGTTGCATAAACTGTATAAAGTTTACAGTTGCCTGAGCAGTAGGTTCAGGAGGAAAAATAAATTTATAATAACACAAAAAAACATGAACTCCAGAGAGAAACATTAGCTGCAAACACAATGAATAAAACAGCAAAATTTGCATTGTGGATTCTTATTCAGGCCTTGCATTATTTCCATCACTGATGTCCTCACTTTTTTTTTCTTGAGCCAGGCTGTCAGGTCCATGGTGGGAGTTTATTCTTGTTGACATTGCACGATTCACCCGCTCCTTGGGTGTTTAATTGCTCCATTCTGACTTCATAAAGCATCTGCAGTTTTTTTTACATACACAATTAGAGGGAGCCCACAGAGAAACACACACATTCACAGCTCGTATGCGTACACGCTTCCATAAATAAGCATATACTTATGTGCACTGGAAAAGGCGCTTGCAGACACATGCACACAGATGCACATAATCGGTACGTCAGATAACCGTGCTCCCACAAGATGGCTCAAGACCATGAAGATAGGGAATGACAAATCTGGATATAGAAGACATTGTCCCCACTATTGAGGGAAATCAGTCCCTGCCTCTGAGAAGTGTGTCTAATATGGTGAATATAGATGATATCATTATAAATTCATGGAATATGAAATAATGATACAGATAACAGTCAAAGTTAAGACTCTGTGCAATAACTTGTGCTTAGTGATACAGCAGTGGGGGGGTTGAGAGCTAGCTCATGCTTACTCTCATGGGTCAAATAAGAGCTTAGACAGTCTGAAACTATCACCTTGAAAGCAGGGCAGACAAACTTGCATACCAATGTTGTGTATCCAAGTTTATTTGTGTTACAGTGTGTATAGGTGCCTGCACAAGTGAGTGGGTTTTTAAAACGACTGTAGTTTGGTCTTCATTCAAACTAGACCCAGGTGAATCCGACCCATTTAGTGTTAACTATCTAAAATAACACCTTGAATGAACCATTGATCCTCTTGTTTATGTCTTATCCAATAATATTTAATGTAAAAGGATGTTGGCCAACATTGATAAGGATTTGCTTTGCCTAGCAGCTTTGCAAACACGAAATTTAGCTTGCGATTTATCTGAGGGCAAAGGTCGCTGTATCTCTCTCTGCTGCATGCTTGTTGGAGAGAGTACTAATGAACCTGAGCATATAGTATTGTGCATGCACACACAGAGACCCACATGCAAGCACACACAGAGGTTAAGCATGACTGATTAGATTAGGAATTATGGGCTAATTAATGTGTATCTTGGGAGACCTGTACAGCATGCTTATTAGGAGACACAGCCCGAGTTGAGCAGAACATGACAAAAACATAAGTGTTGTTAATTTCCAGAATAAGATTAAATTAAACAGAACTGTATAGCTCTATTCCCTCCTGTTTTATTCAGTTCAGTGTAACAAGAGAAGCTAAAGATGAAACCTCTGCCTGTGTGTACTGTACAGTCATAAATTATTGAAAGTTGGAGCTTGCTGTTGCAAAATATCTTTAAAACTTCTGTAACTGTAACTCTTGACTGAAAGTCAATTCTGAAATATTAAAAAAGGCAAAAAATATATGGGTCATAATATTTTTGAAACCTCTCAGCTTTCACACAGCCATAGTGCCTGTATCAGGTGCAGAGCCCGGAGTCAGTTCAAATCAATCCGTTCGAATCAATGTGAGAGGAAAAATAGCCAATGAAATAAGCATCAGTAAAGTCAATTGCGGAGATGGTGGAGTGACAAGTGAAGCTGTAGGCTACTTCACATTCTGGGTATGGCTTGTATGCTTTATTTTACACTGTTCTGTTCAGCTCACAGTTCAACAACAAGCTACTCTTGTTCCACACAATGTCCTGCATGTCAGTGTTTATGTGTATGTCAACTTTGTTTTGGGTTGTTTTGAACGTATAAACAGCTCTACATTTGTGATGTGACCTCTGCTAGACTCTCTGGAGGCTATCGACCAGTTAGATCCATTTGTTTTCCAAGCATTTCAGACGTTGTCCATTTCTATCACATTACTTTGACAGAAATTGAATTTCCTCTGATGCATTTTTATGTATCCTAAGTGCTGCTCTGTTCTCACTGGGAGTATAGCGTTTCCAGTGGCGTGATGATGCAAAAACACTATGGGTTTAAACAAAAAAAAGGGGAAATGGATTTTATTTTAATGTGAGTATTGCCTTTCATGTTGTTTGTTTTTTTTTATTCAAAATGTTTTCCACATGAATTATTAGTCCTTCCAAGTAAGCATCATCCACATTGCTGTTGTCTAAAGGCTGTTTCAAAATCTTTCAAGAGCACATAAGAACACACAGAGGACAAACTTTATCAGTGTGCTGATGCCATGCTGGGTTTTCTGTCTTTGGGATTGTCATCTTTCTGACTATAATGGCAGCACACAGAGAGGACATGTACCTATTCCTATCAAGGAGGCACAAACATATAGCATGAGTCTGCAGTTTTTACCCAGCTCTTATTTCTTTTCTTCTTTCTTTTACAGTTCAGAAATTTTACAGGCAATGACATTAACAGAGATATATTTTCTGTGGCTGGTTGCTTGTTCAATTTTAGCAATTTGCCACAGCAAATCAGAAGCACATCTAGCCCATTTCGTTAAACACACCATGTGTCCCGTATGGGATATTGACAGGGACCTCTGCTCTGCCCAGCTCAGTGAAGGTCTTGGCATCCAGAACAAGCAGGAAAGTACTTTTCTCCTGGAAACAGAAACAGAGGAGATTAAATTTGTTTGTTTTGAAGGTTACCCTTCTCACAATAATGGTAGTGAAAGTATCAAACCATTTGTCTTGTCTATGCATAGAACATATATATATTGCACACAATATATATATGGCACAACAGATAAACATCGGCAGGTGATATCGGTGAGTGCCTTCTTATTTGCAGATGTCAGTTAACAATGCAAATATTGGCCCGATACAGATGTTCAGCCAATAAATTGGTGCATATATATGCATGCATCACATAAAAAAAATATATACAATGCTGTATGACTGACTGTGGTTATGTATCTTTGTTCTTTTTATTTCTCACAGTACAGAGTAAAAGTACACAATTTAATGTGAATATCAGTCACAGTAATGTGGTCACTGTTGAAGTTAACAATGTCTGTGGCTGCTCTAGAAAACTGTTTTTGTGTTTTTTTGATAGTTGTTAACTTACTTCTCTGGGTGTGATGATGACTGACAAGACCACTCCGTCATCTTCCTCTGTAGCTTTGGGCGAAGCAACAAAGACAGGCTCAGACGGGTACAAGCCAGGGTAACGCCACACCTAGACAGAGAAGATTACATAAATATCCCTTTCACTCTGAGCTGTTTCATGTTATAAAACCCAACTCCCAACCTGCTGCCCTCAGTGATAGAGAAATAACTTTGATGTGATAATACTCGGCCCAGTTAACAATGAGGTCTCCTTAAGAAGTCTTTGATTGATAGAGACCTTAAGCTCCTTGGTGTGGACATCCATCTTGAGTAGGGAGTCACTGAAGACATGTCCAAAGCCACAGGAGTAGAAGTAGCGGTAAGGTCTGCCATTGTACTGGTCGTAGTTGATCTGAGGGAACTCGAGGCCACCGTACTGCAGCAGCTCGTCGACGTGAAGTTCCTCATGGGTCATGTAAACCTGTGGGGTCACAGGAGAAAGTCAGGGTTTTTGTCAGATCAGTGCAACTTTTACATTTTAGCCCAGAAGTTGGCCCAGTTAATGCACACCAAAAGACCTGATTTACTGTACACTGTTATGCTGTGATGGCTTGAATCAATACTGCATTATTCTCTAAAACAGGTAAATGGATACCTGCACAAGGTCCTAGGTGTGCATTTCAAACATTAGTTAAGCATAAATCAATTTCTTTTAATTTTGCTTTAAAAATATGTGTACCTTCAGCTGCAATTACAAAACACTTTTACTGCTGTTTTTAGCTGTTATAACACAAGACAGTGTCACACAGGTAGTCATGACAACTGAAACATCAACCTCTCTTTCAACCTTTTAGTCTTGAACAGCATGGTGGACTCATTTTGACATAATTTTTTGCTGTAAGTCATGAAATTACTATCTTGCAGAATGTACCTTCAGTGTCTCATCATGTTAAATAATTGAGAGTGTGTGGGAGTGAATTGGCTGTATTCATCATGATTATTGGTCTCATTCTTTACTTGATTCCAGGAAAACCAGAGCGAGTGTAATGTACAGTTAAACATATTACTTTACAGAATGAGCGTACTGCACTCAGTTTAATTCTACCTCTCGTGGTTGTGTCTTCTTTGCAGTGGCTTTATAGTTATGCAGAGTGACAAGGTTTTGGTCCAAAGGAGTTTGTTCATCCACATTCAGGGGTAGGACGTATCTCCTTGGGAGGTTTCTGCACAACGAGTTGTAAAACTGCCAAAATAAATCAGACAGCCATGAAAAATTGTGAGTGTGGCTCCTGACTGAAAGATGCAATGCAACCTCAGGAACAATCAGACTCAAACAGATACAGAATACTGACACAAAATGGTGCTGCTATTTACATTATTTGGAGGCATTTTAATTGTAAATTTTTTTTTGCTTAAAATAACACGCTTCACCACATTTTAAATCAGAAATTGATCAATTTATGAGTGAAAAGAAAAAGGAAAAGGAAAATAAAAGACTATCAGATACATTTCATCTAACTCTGTCTTTTGCTAATAAGAGATGACCTTGGTGTAAAAAGATGGTCTTTACACACAGAACCACAAAAACCTCTCTAAACTCTTGCTCATACATGTTTCACCTTCATGTTTTGTGGACATTGTTTAAAGGAAGAAGAAATTGGGTGGATGAATGGATGAGTTTATGGTAATGTTAAAAATACAAACTACCTGAACATTGGTGGAAACAGAAACACTATTATGTAAAAATCACTCCTGTTGAAATAGTTCAGTAAAAGCCAATACTTCAATCTGAGCTGCTATCAACAAATCAACTATTATGTTCTGTACCATTATGCATTTTTGATTGTGTGCGTTAAAGTACGATTTCCGATGTCATGCATTCACCTTGTCCATTTCCTCTCCCGAGCCTCTGCGGAGGTTCTCCAGTGTGAAGTCTCCAATGACCTCACCATCGTCCCCACAGCACATGTCCATAACCAAGAACCCGTTGTCTTCAAAAGCATTGATCTGATGCAGTGTGAACATGGGTGCTGCACGGTACCTCACTTCACTCTCCTGTTGTACCAGCCACAGCAACCAATCAAAAAAATAATAGATGGTTGGAAAAGGCTTTTGGGCAAACAAAGAGTTTCTGTGTTGGTTTTAACATTTGAGCACAAGCGCCCTCACTGGCACTGCTGTTATTGTGTTGCACCTTCACATTATGAAAGTTTGATATTGTATGCTTAATGGGTATGCTGTGTAATGAGATGAGAAAATTGAGAGTAACAATGTATGAGAAAAGGCTACACCATCAGAGTGTGACTTCATCAAAATAAATAAGGAAAAAACTTCATGCGTGAAGAGATTAGCTTGCAGTTTTCCTTTTTTGTTCTGACTATTCAGCAAATGGGTGTGTGTTTCCTACTTCACACTTTCCATGAAGTAAGTCCGCTGCTGTGCAGTAAACTAATTTTAACCCACCTTGCCGGTGTGCCTATTGACCAAGTGGAAGATGGTTTCATACTGAGGCTCCCAGGTCATGACTTTATGAAAGCTTTTTCCCTGGATTCTGTACAGCATGAACTTCAGCAGGTCCAGCTTGAGTGGTTGCTCAATGAACACAATGTAGTTCTCCGACATGACTGCACACACAAGACGAAATGTATGCAGAAAAAAAAAGATTGACACTGCTTATTGATCATATTTCATCATAATAATTCATATTTTCAAGCTTGTATAATATACAGTGCCTTGCGAAAGTATTCGGCCCCCTT
>NW_023339718.1:7740149-7754740 GCF_004916995.1 Morone saxatilis
TAAAATTTATGTCTTTATGTTTGAAGCCGAAATGTGTCAATGCAAGGGTGAAAAGTTCAAGGGGCCGAAATACTTTCGCAAATGCACTGTAGACCTGCTGTGTCAATACATTTTCATTTAGTTACAGACAGAAAAGTGTAACGACCATTAGCGCAGTGCTCGATCTTGTACTTACTTCATGACCAGAGGCCCATCGGTTTTTGCATTGCCCCATAAACTATTTCATAAACATACATAAAAATGGATCATAGCTAATTATTGCAAGGCCGTGTGAACTGTCACACATGATTTCAGCTGTGATTTAGGTGTGAACCAAATTTGTGATAAAAAATAGTAAAGCGTTTCTGTCTGTTATTAAACTGAAAAATAGTGACTAAGGCCATGGTTGTTTAATTGAATCAGTAATGCAGGGTTTTGTAAAAATGCAATGGAGACCTTTTTTCTGAAGTCACCTGCCTTTTTGTAGGAGGCCGCATCCATGTAACTCGTTTTGGCGGTCATTTGCGAAATAAATCTTTTTTGCCCCTCGTACTAACCTTTCCTTGACACATGAGACAAAAATATTTGCTATTCAGATAAACACGTGAAAATAGGGCTAAACAATATCCCCCACTCTACTGTCACTCTACTGACAGAAGAGTAATTATGTGGGTTCCTTGTATACTGGTACAATGTTCCACACTGTTGTGATTTCTTAGGTGCCAGACAGTCTGGCAGTGCAAGGTGGTCTGCAGATTAAGATAGACTGAAATGTAATCAAGGGGACTGGTGCAGTACAAAAACCCAATGGATGCAAAAGGTGTAAAGTTGTGTTTGTATTTCCTGATAGGCATCATCTTCATGCATCATTATCAATGCCTTCTTCATCAACTGCTTGGCTATCAGCTGAGTAGTAACATCCACTACATGTCTAGTTGTTATTGTTACATCATACAGATATTACTGTGTGGCCATTATAACCTGACTTTTTCTCATTTACTCTTGCTGATATGATGAATGGAAGTAGCTGTCGCAGCTCCCTAACCTCCCCCCCCCAACCTCCACATAACATGGCTAAGCGTTTTGATACTGTTGACTTTACTAAGATCTAATAGTCATGTATTTGTTTATTAGGGGGATTAGTTCTCCATTGCAAACAAGGACTCCGCTGGATAACTATATTTTTAAGAGCTCCCTTAAAAAGCGGAGCCCTATTCCATCAATCTATAACCATTTGCTATAAATGATCAGTTCTTGACATAAGTGGCTCTGACTGAAATATAGACACATAGCAGTAAAAAATGATTTAAAAAACAAACAACAAAACATCATTACACAAATGATCTTGGTACTGACAAAACTATAGTAAAACATGTTCATTGTGTTTCTTTTAAACAGATTTTATATTTTATATAAAGTATAAGAGAAAGTGTGTACTTTTGTGTGTGAGTCAGCAGCAGAGTTATAGACAGAGAGAGATAGTGAGAGCTGAACAGAAAAACAAAGGAGCTGTGATTGACAAAAAGAAGCAGGACGTGACTAGAATTGAAATTGGTAATTAATAAGAGCAGAAAAAACTGTGACGCTCTCTTTCAGTGAAGTAGACTCACCCTGTCAGTGCAGGAAAAAAACAAAGCTCTTATGGAATTCATTAATTTCACATCAGCATACATCCAGCATGCAGACTACTTAAAGAATCTGCAGCCTATTTGTTATCCTGTAGTGTGTGTCTCACCAAAGCTGTGATAATAGGAAGGTTTCCTGGGTTCAGCTGCACGGATGGAGCAGATCACTTCAGCTCCATTCAGGTCTGCAGAGTCCTGTGCTGCTGCCTTCTCCTCAGGAGGAGGTACACGGATTATGTTGTAGAAGAAACCTGAGGAGGCCCAAAAACAAATGCTGTTGTAGAGTTTTTCAGGATCACATAAGGGTACACAAATAAAGATGTATGGTTACATATATATATATATTGGCTTAGGTAGGTAGACAGGTGGGAAGCAAGGAGGCAAGGAGTGAAGGAAGGTTACCGCTTTTGCCGTAGGAGTTGCCCATGTTGTACGTGGCCCCCTCTTGGTCATAGTGTGGGTGAGCTGTAGCCGAGTTGACAGCAATGTATTGACTCCAGTCCACCTTAAATGGTCAACATTTGTGTCGTCGTCATCATCATTATTAAAAGTCACCCATCTTGACTGCTGATCAGCATTAGCATTCAAAAGAGACTTCTATATTTGTTACACTGACTCACCTTCTCCTTTGTCTCCAGGCTCTGTGGATCCACTCTTCTCATGTAGTTGGTTTCCGTGCTGACATAATAGTCTCCCTTGTACTTGACAAAGTTCACACTGGCATTATCTGTGGCCTCTGTTAACACATACAGGTGTCAGGAATAGATTAAATATAACTCTTCTCACAAATTAGTGACTATTTCCATCAAATTTACTTTTCCCTAGTTTTCCAGAAGCTTTATGTCATGATTCTTTCCCACACAGACAATTACACACACACACAAACACACACACACACACACACACACACACACACACACAAATATTGACACACAATATTGTTCCCTTTACCTCAATAAAAACAATATTATGTAACACCAGCTTTCATTAGGCCAGAAAAGCAACATACAATACAACACATACAGTCAAGGACATGAGCATTGAAGGTTTTTTTTCCCCCTGACTATTTGTTTGACTTTGCCTCTAGTGATCTGCCTTGTTACCTATATGCACAAATAAACTGAATATTTTAATAATGCATTTGGCACTGCTGGGGATACATTATGCTGCACTGAATCAGATTACACATGGGAATATGCAACATGTAAAGAGGACACACATACTAGGAATCTGAAAGCGTGAAAAGAAGCGTGCAAAGATGTTCTTGCAGGGATCAGGCATGGCTAATGTCCCGAACTCTGAAACAACGATGCGGTTCTTCTCTGAGTTGCGGACGTATGAGTCACTTCGCAGGAATCGACTACTGTAAGTGACATCGCCATCGCAGATGTGAAACCGGTGCATCATGGCCATGCCGTCAAACCAGTGGGTGTATCTGAGAGAGAAAAAGACAGTTGATTTTGCAGCAGGTTATTGGTGTAATACAAAGTAGATGGAGTGATTGAATTGAGAATTTTCATGGGTGAAGGAAGAATAACCCTTTTTGTGCTCAGTATGTGCCAACTTAAACTACATGATTTGAATACCCCTGCTGCCTCTTAAGATAATTCACTGAATATCTCAAAACTGTATATCCTGAACAATCCTGTTAAAAGTATAGATACACAGATACAGGTACAGATCACAGACCACCTCAGAACTACTGTATAGTGTTGGCATTCAGTATGATCATTCATATTGTTTCTTCTGTTGCTCTGCTGTTCTTTGTTATAATATAATAATATATTATTATTGTTGCTTAAAAGATGGTCAAACAATACAGATTTTGTTGTCTGACTCTTTCAGTTGTTGTATCAAAAGACCTGTTATTGAAATTTTTTTTGTAAGTGCTTTTGTCATGCCAATTAAGCTCACTTGAAGTCATTTAAGTAATTTTTGTTTTGTATAAATTTGGCCATGTTTTTTTCCCCGTAGTATTTCTCAAATACCTGTCTTCCCCAAATTCAAACTTCCCAGGACCATTCCTCAGGAAGCTCCCATTGATCCAGGCTGGAATAGCTCCCTTAATGGTGGTGGGGATGGGATCAGGAGTTTCCTCCACAGAACTCACCAAAGGCGCCAGGTTCTCCAGCCCATTGGCCTGCGGACAACGCTGCCTGCTGGATACTACGAGAGGAAAGGAGAGGAGAAGAAAAGAGGATCTGATTTCTGATTAAAGTACACTGTACAATCTGTGAGATATTTTATTATAGAACTTCAACAGCGGCTGAACTCTTGGCCCCACAGCCCCACACCTTTTCCACCTCTCACTTTCTTTTATTCACACACACACACACACACACACACACACACACATACAGGTATATCACCCTACAGTCATGCATAGACACTAGGTGTGGTGCTGTGAAACATTTATAACTTTGGAACTTTGAGCAAGTGTGAATGAGAAAGTGATGTAAAAACCCACAGAAAATGACCTGTTAGTTATGTTATGTTATAAACATACAGCCCATGTCACACTTTCACACATTCTACAGTACATATCCTTTTCTGGTTCTTCACACCTCTGCAGATGAATTTTCTTCAACTGTCAAATTATACAAGTGATTAAAAAATGGCTTAAAGGGAAAAAACATCTCTTCTGTGATAGGAGACATTATGTACTGTAACAGCTCCTGCTTGTGTGAACTCATGGCTCTCTGGGGTCGTGCACTGTGAATGGCACTATCTACTGTCTTATCCATTATCCAATAACCAATTCCCTTTCATTACCTCATATCTCCACACATAATGGAGATTGTAAAATATATATGAGAGTTACGTGATTAGCAAAAACAAATCATCTGGGTTCAATATAGAGCCCCATGCTGAGCTGAGGTTACAACATCACAGTTTTTTTGACTATGTGAATTTTTATTGCATCCAATCAGCAGAGGCAGAATTTTGTTCATACCCATGACACTAGTAGAACACACAATAAAAGCGAGAATGTGCAATAGAGAGATAACCACTGCAGGCTTTACCAATCTCTTTCAATGTTGACTTTGTGAGTTTTGATTGTGATTACTGCAGCATTGCAAATGATGCCTGAATGTGTGCTGTCATTTTTTAAGGGGGGTGTTTCATATAGTTTCCTACTGCTGCATTCAAAATCGAGCCTCTGGAAAACAAAACAGCAAACACTGACGAGCCCTGAACTGTTGTGGATAATAGCTTCAGGTATTGCTTTTTTTTATCTTTCATTTTTGGATAATAGCAGTAGCAACAGTAGTTTATTTGTAACAGCTATTGCTTTCATGAATTGTTTTCCTCACAGCACCAACAGCATGTCAGTGTACAAGTAAATGACCTTGTTGGAATTAGCTGTCATACTCCTGCACATCTTTTTAATTTCTTTTCTTCTTGTTTTTACTGTGCAGAGACCTGTCAGACAGTTTTCTTCTTTAAACTAACAGCTGAGAATGACTAAAAGCTGTTAATGAGACATTGTGCATATTCTTTCACCAGCTCTGATTCAACAGGAGACATTGGAGCAGGAACAATAGAAATATGCCAACATGTCCTATTGTAACTGCAGCTCTGATTTTGAAATGCAACAAAATATCATTATGACTAAACCACATTATCTAAATGCACATCTGTACGTATGTTTCTGTGTGGAAGTTTATGGTTTTTACAGTAAATTATTTTGCTATTGTTTGTCCTGCAAGAATAAAACATTAAATCTATAGTTCATCTATAGCCTCAATACAGTCTTCAGTTGTTTTGTGTGTGTGCAAGTCTACTCACTGCTGTGTGTCTGTGGCTCTGTGTTCTTGGACATGGCTGGGCGTTCTGTGGATTTGATCAGACAAATACAAAGAATT
The DNA here is from genome assembly GCF_004916995.1 of Morone saxatilis. Lineage (NCBI taxonomy): Eukaryota > Metazoa > Chordata > Actinopteri > Moronidae > Morone > Morone saxatilis. The sequence continues at coordinate 7,745,620 of NW_023339718.1, forward strand.
TATACAAGCTCTGAGGAAAACCTTTGAACCTTTGGTCCTTTGCCAAGTAAAGGAAGCAATCGAGGGCAGTACTGTGTTGACTATATCATTAAATCAGTCCTAAAGGTGACAAAAAGGCAGTGACAATTGCTTCATGATGCAGGTCACTGTTTGCAGTGTGACATAATGCATTAGTGTACATTTCTTAAGGGTAACAGACAAACTACACTACGTTTAGTATATTTTTCCTACATTTTGAAGAAAGTGAATTAATTGGTTGAATCATTATTATCACTGTCAAACAAATCTGGCACACTGTATTTACTGTATAAAGACATGTGTACATGCATACACCCATGTGTACTTCATGTCCATTCAATATTTATGAATTGTTCACAATTTACAGAACTTTCTATTGTAGCACTAGTCATTGTTGTTTTTTATATACTATATTTATATTTACATTTTTAGCTGTCTATTTCTATCTTTCCTGTAAAGTGGTATGGTGTGTGTGTAAGTGCAGTGAGAGCAACTTAAAACCTCATATTCTTCTAAGAGTCATATTATTTGTATGTGTACACACATATTTGGTCAATAAAGCTGTACATTCAGGCCCAACATCAGAGCCACACAATCAAGGTTATTACACCATGTCATGTTATTATTATTATTATTATCAATAGCAGTAGTCATGGACATCTTTATCGCTATTGTTACATACTGTATACAATTCTGTCTGTGCAAATTTAGCAAATATAGCACTAGTCCACGTACGTTTTAAGTAAGTTACTATGAATAAATCTGCAGAACAATGCAAAACACTAAAAGGGAGAACATTCAAATGTATAATAATAAAACCTTAAGTAACAAACACTTTTTTGTGCACAAAAATAAAAATGACAAATGTGGACAAGACTATATAAAGTAGACAAAATAAGACCTGGGTCTCTAATATGTTTATAAATGGTAAGCTTGGTAGAAGGATTTATATTAAAGACCCAATAAATCCGCAGCAATGCATAGAAATAAGAGCATGAATGAATGATCTCCTAACAAATATCACTGGTTGTGGAGTTTGTAGTCATTATGGTGTAACAGAGATTTCTTGTCCTTTACTAGAAAGCTGTACTGCTTTACACTTGGTGTGTATGTGGTTTCAAGAATAGAAAAGACAGAATACAGAACACAATACCACTGTGATTAATTATAATATAACACACAATACAACTTCTATTAGTTACACTGCCCACAGGGTATCAATACAACATCACATATGCAGATATAATTAATCTTGAAAGAGAAGTGGACAGCCACATTATGAACTAAGAAAGCTTCTATTTGTTTGTAGTAAAGAATTTACTTGCGAGATTCCACAACTATATTAAATTCTCACACTGAGAAAAAAAACAATAAACAGTTAATTCCAAGTTTTCAAGTTGCCAGTCAGTTAACGTCCTAATGGCACTGTCTGCTTACATGTCTAGAACGTTAAATTATTCACATTAAAACGTTGAACACTTACTCAACCTATATGTACAATGAAGGCACACAATAGTAAGCATGCTTACATATTAACTGATACAAGCAACCCCTTGTACAGACAGCAAGATGACTTATAACCCAAATATATCCATCTCACTGAACTAAATGAGCAAATATACCAATTAAGCACTCAAAGTAGCTGATTGGCAGCTGAAATGCTGCCTATTGAAATTGAGGAAGGCTGCTGTGCCTGAAATCAGTGGTGTAGTGCAGGGTATACACAGGCATACGGAGCAGACCCATTTATTTAAGTCGGCATTGGGGATACCCACTCCCCTCTGATGTTCATCATTCAGTAGTGTTTTGCAAGCTGAATTTGTTCCTAGGATGGTAAAGCAATATTAGCGGGCCAGTATTAATTGCAATATCTGCACCTCTTCTGTGGCTTATGTTAATTTCATAATGATCCTTTCTCCCTGAAGTCAAGCAGCAGAGGTTAGGTGACAGACACTACTGGCTAATTTTTGGGTGATTATAAGTGCAAGAGTCTTACATATCACTGTTCGTAACACAGGACGTTTATCCTTTGCTGGACAGGCCGCTTAAATCAGGGCATAAATTAGTATGCCCTCTCCTCCAGGCACCAATACACCACTGCCTGGACTCTATGCAACCTTCTTAAAACAGGTGTTAAATGTATTTGTCACACAAAAAGGCAGAAAGGATATTATCCAGCAAAAATAGAAATACGGAGTGAGTTTATTATAAACTTTTGGCACATGAGCCTATGAGGCAAATGTAAAATAAAATAAAATACAACATTAAAGCAGTAAGCTGTTCTAAACACTACAGCACTGAATGTGGTGAGAAAGACTGCACCTAGTCCCACTACTCCCCTGCTACTCTCTCCCACTCAACATGAAAGAAATGGAAACCTGGCAAGTACGTACAAGATCTGTAGGAAGACCAGTTGGGTCATGATGTGCTTATGAGATTTAATTAAATCACTTGCTTCCAACCAGGGAGTTTCTAAGGGACGACAAGCCAAAAATGTTGGGAAGCACTGAATTAAAACCACAGTCGAAACAAAGACATCAAAATGAAATAAACATATGTGCCAAAAATCAAAAAGTGAAGGCAGGGAAAGCCTTCTGTTAACATCAGTAGGAAGGATGTGATAAAAGCAAATCAGCAGCAGACAGCCAATGTTTGGATTTTCTTCAGCCTCCAGCTCAAAACACACTGCCTGTGGCAAATAAGACAGCTCCTGGAAAATACAGCTGTATATTATTTAAAGGCAAAAAGCTTAACAATATGGACGTTAGTGGGTTCAGAATGGGCTAAACATTAATTATTGCTACAAACCCACCACACTGTACTACATACCAGTGGTGGTATGTTGGATACAAAGTGGTATGCAAGGGAAATTAGTTAAAAACCACACAGCTGACTGCAGCCAATAGCACAGACCTGCCACAATAATATTTATACTTTATTGCAAAATCTTTCTCCTTTGCTCCACATGGGGAATGGCAATGGGCAGTAGTGTTTACTGCCCCAACGTGATATAAACCAACCATAAACCTCACACAGAGTGTCATTCAGGGTTCAGCTGCTGTTCTGATAGGGAAAACAGGCTGAAGTGTACCTGTTACAAACCCCCGGGGGGGGTTCAGTTGGTGAGGTGTTCTGCTTTGCTCAGGCATGAAACTAGTAAGTCTCATCCCACAACATGGCAGACTGCATTTGACTGCACATAAACATATTTGAGTAGTAAGGCACAGATATTGGGTTGGTGATATTTCAGGTCAGGTTATTAATAATTTGCTGCAAAAACTCACTTAATCTATTTTTATCTTTTTTTCCGTTTAATGTAGTAGTAATGAATACAGGATACAAAAGGTTTAATCAGAAAATGGGAAAGGGAGGCATCTATTCCAGACACTGGCCTGTAATAAGTGGTTTTTACAGGGTTTTACAGATTTGATGAGTAATTTTAATTAGCTTTCAATTAATCGCATACCGCTATGCAACAGGGATGCATGCACACACACACAAGCACACCTTGACACACACACACACACACACACACATACAACCTGAGTACATCTAAGCTTGTTTTGTTGCTGTACTTGTCTTTCAAGTGTTTTTTTCATCATATCAAGTATTTTCTCCTGTCTGTAAACTATAGATGGGTAGCTACAACCAAACTTTAAAAACAACAATGTTTTGTAGATTCAGCTGTCATAAGTTGTAAGGTATTCTCTGTGGTGTATGAAGGTCTCTTACTATCACTTTCAACGTCAAAGTTTTGTCTGACCTCCTTTTCAGATGCTCTAACCCAGTTAGATTGAGGATTGATTTTCTAAATGACTTACTTTACAAAGCTTGGATGTAGTTTCTAGCAGCAAACAGACACAACATACAGCAAAACATTTTTTCTCTTTTGTAAAAGAATATAACTCAGTTTGGTTTCTAAACAGATAAATTGTCCCATCTAGTGGTGAACTGGGAGACTAAATGATTCATGAACAAAAAGTCCAGTCTGCTATCTGAAGTGGTCTGATAAATTGTTTTTTTTTTTGTGTGTGTGAAATATTTGTATTACATCAATGTTTAAAGAAGTCACAGAGCAGAGATAAAACTCCTGTAACAGCCCAAACAATGTTTGGCCTTAACGACTTGATTTTGTTTAAGCTGATGTCAGGTTCTCTCATCAGAAACACCTTAAAGATCATTTCATACAAATATTTTGTGTCCAAACACTGACAATTACTCCTTCGTCCTTCCACCTTCGCTTCTGATTCTACCTGTTTACTACACTGTAACACCTAACCTTTACGCTGCCATGTAATATTAACCAAGCAGCCTTTGACAGATTTATAACGTCTGCATGCTGAGTCACCTAAGGCCTACACACTCTGACACTTTCATAGCTCAGGAGTTGTTTCTGTGTCCTTAAAGTGTTCAGGTTCTATTCATTCAAGTCATTATAACAACCTCATGATACAGGGTCAGCATTTTAAACAGCACATTTTACTTTGGAACAGCACATTTACTGCATAATGAAACCAAGAATGTTTGAATGTGAAATGTGTTGAGTGATATGTTTGGTCATACATATGGTCATCCAATATGTCTCTCATTCCTGGATCTGCAAAACTGTGTACGTTGTAAGATGTCAAGAAGATCAAGATGTTGTTGTCTGCTGTCCCTCAGCAGAAGCATCAATCAACATGATCCCCATTGTGCTGGCCTCAGTGCTCATTGCTAGCGGTAAGAACATCTGGCTAATTCTGTGTGTAATTGTCTCTGTGTGTTTGCAAGCTTGTGTGAGTGAGTGTGTGCCTACATCTTTCCACACAGGGAGCAAGTTCTAAGTAATGTAAAGTAATTCTTTATTGAAAAGAAAAATGATAGCTGATGTGGGAATCAAAAATATTCTAATTGTTCTCCTTCCTCATGAACACTCCCTTTCTTTTATTCATCATGTTTATTTTCTCTTCGTCCAGCCCTTGGGTGCGGCACCCCACCCATTGAGCCCCTGACTTCCCGTGTGGTCAATGGAGTAGATGCCAAGCCCCACAGCTGGCCCTGGCAGGTATGCTAATATGTAAACATCTGTCAATGTTTTTATATTTACTGGCAAACCTTATGGGTCCAGCATCTGCTCATTAGATTCCAGACCCAGTGGCTATTGAAAATTCTGTAATTAAATGGTTGTTTTTGAATTAAATCAGCAAACTATGCCATCCATCTATACATCCACAACCTGCTTCCTTTATGTTGTCCTGTTTTTGTCTCCAGATCTCTCTGCAGTATGAGAGGGATGGTGTGTGGAGGCACACTTGTGGGGGATCTCTGATTGCTGCCAACTGGGTCATGACTGCTGCTCACTGCATCAAGTACGAGCAGCAGAGCAACATAAACACACAAACACAACCACCAATACCAACACACCAACAAGTCACATACACACACACACAGAGATTTTCTGTTAAATGTACTGTACTTATTCTGCACCACACCATTTGATTAATTCTGGACCCTAAACCCTACTTAACCCTCATACAAATGAGGATTGGGCAAGTCATGAACTCCAAAGGTTTCCAACCCAAATGTCACTCAATGAAAGTACACTCAAGGTCATCTGGACCACAGCCCAGTTCAAATCTTACCACCACATTTAACCATCAGTTTAAGCTTATAAAATCATTGAACTGTGCCCTAAATATTCTGTCTGGTTTAGCATTGTCCTCAACAGTCTGTTCTCTCCCCCAGCACCAAGTTGTCCTACAGGGTGTTTGTGGGAAAATACAACCTGGTCGAGGAAGAGGCTGGTTCCAAGGCTATCCTGCCTGAGAAGATTGTTGTCCATGAGAAATGGAACCCCATCTTTGTGGCCTTCGGGTAAGACAAGCACCGCCATACAGTACAAAGAGCAGCCTGAGTCGCCTGCTGCGACATACAGTACATCATAAGCTGTTCTGTGTGAAGGTGAAAAAGTGGGCTGAGGCTCAAATTACATTAATTCCTTTGGTCCAAGTTACAACCCCCACCCTTACAATATGCAGCTGGACAAATTAGAGCGATAAGCTCCGCCATTGAGATGATTTATTTGAATTTATAGACATGAGTACAATGAGAAAGAATGCATTCTCATTATCTTATCTAGCATTGTTTCTTCTCCTTATTGGCCCTGGTGGAAGATTTTAAATTGCATGTCAGTACAACCACCTCCATAAGTCTTTCTCTCTTTCTTGCAGTAACGATATTGCCCTGATCAAGCTGTCAGAGTCTGTGACTTTGAGTGACCAGGTGCAGTTGGCATGTATCCCTTCTGCTGGCACTGTGCTGTCCAACCTCTACCCCTGCTACATCACCGGATGGGGGAGGCTGTACAGTAAGTCACCATTTGTGGAAGGCTGGACTGTGTTTATGTGTCTGTCATTGTATTTTTTTTTCAGCTTAGCGTCTCTGAAATGTTACTGTGCATGAGGATGTTCAACTGGTGTGCAAGCATTATGTTTGGATTTATAACCAGCGGTGTGTTGGTGTGCGTGATCAGGGTTACCCAGGGAAACCAAAGTTGGGATGAAAATCACATGCATGAGGTTTTAGTTTAAAGTTAAGGTTTTTTTTTTTCTTGGGGGGGGGGGTTACTTTTAAATTGAAAATTTGGGTCGGACTGTAAATTTGGCGCTTGGGGAAATGCTGAAAAGCAGATTTGACAGGAGGCTAGTGTATGTGGATGATGGTAATAGACTCTGCCTGTGTGTTTTAGCCGGAGGCCCCATAGCTGATAAGCTGCAGCAGGCTTTGATGCCTGTGGCTGACCATGCCACCTGCTCCCAGCCTGACTGGTGGGGTATTGCTGTCAGGACTACCATGGTGTGTGCCGGTGGGGATGGAATCGTCGCTGGATGCAATGTACGTTTGTGCTATTTTTTTTTCCTCTAAAAAATTCTGAATTATACCTACGTTGTAAAGCTTGTATTGTATGCTTTATAAATACTGTACTTTATTATGCTGAAGCAAATTTAAATTTGAATGCAATGAGTACGATCAATTAAAGGAATCGGGGGGGAGATTTTTTTTCATCACACTCACGTGTTGTCTAGCTGTTAAGGAACATGAAAAATGTTACTTGGTGAAACAATAATTCTGATTGTGATTCTCATAGTTTCACCTTGCCAGTCTAACAGTAACTCCATCAAATGAATAAAACATAAACCCTCCTCTCTTTTTCTCTGTATCCAGGGTGACTCTGGCGGCCCTCTGAACTGTAAGAACACCGAGGGCGTCTGGGAGGTTCATGGCATTGCCAGCTTCGTCTCTGGCCTTGGCTGCAACTATGAGAAGAAACCCACCGTCTTCACCAGAGTGTCCGCTTTCAACAACTGGATCGACCAGGTATTGGAGACACACTAACAGATTAGAATTTTGGTTTACAGTAAATGCTGTATTTCAACTAATGATTGAATAATTTGCTTTCAGGTTATGATGAACAACTAAAGAAGATGGAGTGTCAATAAAAAAAAAACACAGAAAACTGCATTTGTCTTGCGTGCAATGTGTGTGTTTGGATTTAGCAGACTCTCACATCTACAAACAAACATCCAGATAAATAGTGAATGAATGCTAAACTGGATTAAGCCACATTAAATGAGTTTCCTATGAGGCTGATTAAAAGTGGAAACAATGTCAACAAATGTCCAGCAGGTGTCCTCATACACTCATGATAGGAAATTGGATCTGACAGCTTTCCAAAGCAGGAGTATACTGTTCAGAATGACCAGGGAAACAGCACAGAGCAAATAGCAAATAGCTCACATAAAACAAGCAGGTGATTCATACAAAACTGTCCATCTGCAATATGTCAAATAACACTAAGTTGCTTATTGCATGATTAGAGTTAATGGTGTGTGTGCGTACGAAATAGACCCTTTATATAAAATATGAATCTAATATCCCTGCTTGAAACTGACCTGGTTTGTCCCCGTGCCCTCGCTACAGGAGGGCTTTTATGAAAACCATAATACTCATCTAGGGAGTCTATCTTTCCTCATGATAACAGTTCTCTGAAAATGAAGAAGGCTAGAATGGCAAAGTTGAGATTAACACTTCTGTCATTTTTTCCCCTTCACTGTGATGAGATGAGGATGAGACAGTAGGAGGGAGGGGGGATTAAGAAAGAAATTAAATTGCCTCTCACTTCTTTCCTTTTTTTATGTCACTCTCTTCTCTTCTCTCTCAGTTACAGTTGCAAGACTCACGCAGACGCACACACTGATAAGTTTTGACAGGGTAATGGAGGTGTGCGAGTGTCTTTATGGACATGAGAGGCAGTGATCAACCATGACACTTCCAGCAAGAGCAAATAATAATTACTGAGCGTGTGTGTGTGTGTGTGTGTTAAGAGCAGACAAAGGGAGGGACAGGGAGTTTCACTGTGTGGATCCCTGATTCTCTCAGGCTATATTTAAGTGCATTTCTCTGATGTGATGAATCACTCTTCTGAAGCACTTTTCTCTTGAGTATCTGCCTCTGATCATTGATAACTATCCCATCTAAGTGCTGCTCCCTTACTAATTCAGTCTGATTTGGATGAAAAATGAAGGTATCCACGAATATTGCCTGTCTTCATTTGAAGTGCATCCACAAAAATAAACCCATATAGTACAGTTCTTTATTTTGTTACAGAACACAATACTGATAATATAACATAGAATTAATGTGGAATCCTTTAATACTGAGTCCAGTAATTCATCAACATTTAATTAATGCAATAAAATAAATAGGTTAAAAGTGTCTTTTCATGTGCGTTTTAAACATTATAATCACATGTTGTGATCCAGTGTTTCAGTATCGATTACATTTTTGGTTCATTTAGTGCTGCATTTATTCATTTAATTAAATTTATCAAGCTACTATATCTGGCATTTATTACACGCAGTGTGGTCAGTCACTACATTTATATTTAATTTAAACACTGAACTTGTGTGTGCACCAGTGCAGCACTTCGATTAAACTGCAGCCCTCTGTTTCTGTTCTTGCAAAACTCTGGTGAGGGTGAGAATGAGGCCTCAAAAGAATGCTTTGTCTCTGCCTGAACTCTGTGGGTCAAGGTACCCCACTCCCATCACACACACACACACAC
>NW_023339718.1:7754764-7785663 GCF_004916995.1 Morone saxatilis
CTCTCTCTCCCTCTCTCACACACAGACAGACAAAGAGAGGGAGACAGAGAGAGCCGAGCAGAATCCCTCAGGGACATCATGCTGTTGTGCTGAATACCAATGAAAAAAGGAGGGAGCAACAAGTTTTAAGTTTGTGCAGCTGCTATTCAGCTTCATGCAACTTGTTTTAAGTGTACTAAGCAGGGAAGGTGTTTGTAATTCACTGCAGCTCTGGTCGTATTAAGACCATAATACTCTTGTTACTGTGCACTTTTGAAATGAGTCCTTCAGCATTTGATTTGACAATAAATTCATTTTGCTTATAGTTCTCAGTAATACATTATTGTTAGCATCAGTGGTGAAAGTAACTACATTTACTCAAGTACTGTACTTAATTACAATTTCCATTCCCCACTGCTTTATGCTTCAACTCTCACTACATTTATCTGTCAGCTTACTGATACCCCCAGGCATGTTTTAACATGTATATAAATTCCTCTCCTTTGAGTAATTTGTATCTGATCTTTTCACACAAAATGTTCAATTATCTTGTTAAACTATTTCCAATGACATTTACTCCTCCTCATTTCTATAAATATAAGTTTAACTGCTGGACAACAGGTGTTTCCTGCTTTACTGTAAAGTCCATTCTCAGTGTATGTGCACTGGAGGCTTCACGTTTCCACATCACATTTTTGTGTTAAATATTAGACCAGGATTGGCTTCCAAACGCTTTGTGATGTCACAAATGATGTTTGTAGGCTCGCCCTTGAAAATGGTATTTTCAGTGAGCACACAGAAACTTAACACTTGAGCCACCTTTTAATGTCACATACATCATTCTGTGAAGTGAAGCTCAAACATTCAACTGTAGGAACAAAAAGAAAAACATATTTTTAACTGGGGAGGGACTTAAATTATGATGTATTATTATAGGTTAAGATAAGACTTTATTGATGCAGAGTTGTGACCCTAAACATTTAAGTGATGTACACATGAATGGATCAACAATAATAATAATAATATAATACACAATATTCTGAAATGGGCCATTCTACATTACTAGTGATTTTGGTAATTTAAGTTTATTGTGATGCCAATTTAGTTTTTTATTTGTAAGAGTGCAACTGAGTAAGATCTGAGTACTTACTTCACCACTGGTTAGCAATTGTGAGTGCAGCCATAGCTCTTTTTCTTCTTCTTTGTATTCTTTTTCTTCTCCAGGCTGAATGTTGCTTGTGTTTTGCATGTTACTGTTTTCCTGTCCTGTCCTGTTTGGGTTGTTGTTGTTGACCATTTGCACTGTGCAAAAGTGTTGACCACAGGATCTTGACAGAGGTGCGCGAGTGTAAAAGCCCTTGATGGGATGCTCCTCGAGCGTTCTTTGTATAAATAGCTCGGTAGTAACAGACCGGGAGAGGGAGGGAGGGTTGGAGGAGGGGAGGGACTGGGCGATGACGAGCGGCCACACTGACAGCAGCATCTCCGCTCTGTCGCCCCGCGTCGGTCGGCAGTCATTGGGAACCGGCCGGGACTCCGTCAGCCTGACTTCATTAACAGTCCGGTGCTGACCGTCCCAAACGCCCGAGCAGAGTTTGCTGACCTACTTCGAGACAAAAGTTCCCGCTTCACAAACAATTTGGTGAAGTTGCAGAAGACCGGTGCTCGTTTTGAATTTTTTTGTTTTATAAATCAACATGTTTTGCAGCGTTGTTGCGCGCGCGGAGTATTTATAAGCGCGAGGACCCCGGACACCAGAGGGAAGAATTAGGTAGGCGGTTGTATGAAATGTGTATGTGTTTATAGTCATACTGCAAGCATATAAAGCAAGCAACGTATTGGAATACAATCAAATGCCATCCAGTGTTTCTTGGAGTTTTTCCACCTTAACCTAAGTCCTATTGTGCATAATATTTAGGAAATGACTTTTGTTTCGTGCATTAAGGGACGTTAATGTCATAACTTTACATTAATTGCCCTCATTATTAAGACAAAAGTTCTTGAAGGAATCTTAAAATTGTATGCAATGTATAATGATTTTGTAAAATACCCAACAGTAATAAGCATAGTTTTTCACCTATAAGACAATGTCTGATTATGCCCAGTTGGACAAATCAACAATTATTTGGCTGCTCAAGTGTTAAATAGTAATAAATAGCATCAACACTCAACTTCACAGTGAACTTGTGGCCATGCAGCTTCTTATATTAGCTGGGGAGGAAGGTCCAGTCACATGAGACCCTGCAAGGTGATGCATTATGCACAAGTATTTTGTTTTCCATGTGGTCACTGCAGGTGCAAGTTGAGTGTGGCTGCATTGCCCATTTGACTCCTCCTGTAAACACACACTGTTTGGCATGTAAGCTAGCATTTGCATCAATTTAAATTAGATTGTTGTATGTATACACAAAAGGCCTTTATGCTGGTCAATGGGACCATTCACAGACTCTAACATGCGAGCACAAGCACAACACTCATGCTGTATTTTGCAGTTGCATGATTCCAGTCTCAACCTAAAGTTCAGCAATTTCCTGCTACAGCCACAGAGCACACAGCCATTACATAACTGGCAGACTGTAGTTGTCTGTGTATTGATCGTGACGTAAGGGAGCGTGTGCATGTGTGTTTATGTATGTTTGTGTGCAGTCCGTCAGTCATGTGCTGTTCTGATCTTTGAACCTTTGAAACTAAAACAATACAGACTTCTGAATCAGTGAAGTGCCTCACTGACACATTATGAATGAGGTTGAGCCTCTTCCATCTCAGAGCAATAAGGATTTAAATGGACAACAGCGTTCACCAGATATCTTTTACCTGTCAAGAGCAGTGATGCATCAAATTTGTTAGAAGTGCACAAAGTAAACTTTTTTTTTGTAATATCAGTTCACCAATTACCATCATTTATTTGGTAACATTGGGTTCTTTATGTTCTGTTTGAATACATTTGCTTTCTTCGGTCGCTAACAGATCTAGTGTTCAGAGGAAATTTATTTATCTTGCAAATGAGAACAAATTATCCTTGTAGTTATTAAAACATGAACAATCTACTTTGAGAAGTGTGGGTTATGAAAATGTGTTATAATTGGTGATAATGAATAACTTGTGTGACTGCTGTATGCTTCTTGTTATATGCACCACTGGTTGTTTGAAATCAGTATCAGCATGCAACCAGTCGTCTGTTCTAATACATTGCTCACACTCATTTGATTACTCTCTCTAGCACACACACACACACACACACATTCAGACTCTTCCCTGTCACGTCTCTCTGTCATTTAGTAGCCTACACATTCCTCGCTTTTGCTCTAATTGAAATTGTAAACCAGTTACGCTACATTTAGTATCACCTGACTTCTGCGAGAAAGTTCCTCAGGATGTTTTGGCAATATTTTGCAAAGCAGCGAGGGCCGTTTTATTGACAGCAATCCCAGTTAGTGTTTATGAGGGTAATTCTCCCTCCAGTGATGCCACCAGCATCCTGAGAGGGACCCATCTGGTACAAACAAAGACCGACTTCATGCGTTGGAGAGCAGATCAAATGCATCACTGCCACCTACTCTGACTTGGAGCAATACATCTTTATTTGGCTTGGTCATAAAATGCCTATAACGGGAAGGATAACTTTGAAATGAGTTCTCAACAGTGGGCTTGGACTGTTGCAGCATTTCCCTTAGTTGGGGAGAGGAGGAAATATGTGGTCTCATTAGAATTGCATTAGAGGGAAGAGAGATAGAGGAGGAGATGAGCGTGAGTTTTTATCTGTTAAACTCTGATAGGGAAAATATTCACACTCTCCAACTCACATGCTTGAACCGACTTCCCTCCCTCTCACTCTGTCAGTCTCTCTCTCCCACACTCACACACACACACCAGCATACCTCAGTGACCCATTTAATATCAGCCACAAAACTGGCAACTATATTCCCACGTGATCCTCCTAAAAAAAAAACCCATTACTGCTGAAACTCATTCAAAATAATTCAGCGAGAAAAAGTGCTTTCTGGCAGCTTCTTTATCAGTTTAATAACTTCATCGCTCTCTGCCTGTATTAAGATGTTTCAACACAACCACAGCCGAAAGGTACTTTTTTGTCCTGTATTACTCTCCCATCATCCACAGATTATTATACATAACAAAGTCCCTAGAATGTATTTGTCTCTACACCTGTCTGGCACTTTTCTTGTACATTACAGGTACTGAGATATCATAATAACACTCTTTATTAGAAACCCTTGTAATGCTCTGTATTTGACACTGCAAGAACACTTACTGCCTCTCAAAAAAAGAATAAAAACCCTCATGCAGATACTAAACATACCTACGTAGGTTGTTCCATATATAGCGTCTGCAGGGATAAAGCCACCTTGGCCTAGTGACTAGCTTGGCAGAGAGAAAGTAATCTTTACTAAGGCGACCTCACTAGTAGGCCCACGTGACAGGCAGGTTAACTGTGGCCAAGTATGCGGGCACGTGTGTGTGCACGGGGCATGTTTGCATGTGTTGTGAAAATAAACTCAGCATGTTGATGCGATGCATTTTCTTTCTTGTCAGGGAAAATCTGTGGAGTTGAAGTGGCCAACGTGGCACCAGTCGCAGACCTCAGACCCGCCTCTGAAGTGTGATGTGACGATAGTGAGGCTGCTCTTCAGTCAACCATGGAGCATGATCTGAGGATGGGTTTGTCTGTGTGGACCATTATAGCCATTGTTTGTAACTCTGTGGTGGGTGTCCTCATCCTCATCCTCTTCGTCATCCTCTACAAGGCCTGCAAGGTGCCTTCACACCCAGAGAAATTGCCAGTTTTCACAGCTCATCCGCAGCAGAAGAATTCTGAACAGAAGTACCTGCTGACTGCAGCCTGATAATAACTTGAAAACACAGACTTGAGATGTAGACTTTGTCGATCAAGCAGAAATCAAGAAAAAGTGGATTCACGGTATTAGAAGACTCTTCTATATTTCTCTTCCATTCTTGTCATTATTTTCGCTCAGTAAGTCCTTTTGTCTAACATACTGTTACATTTCTCCACCATCAGCCCCTCATTTATGCCATTCACTGGAGCTCAGAGTGAGCTAACTGCGTTAAGAGTTGTGGCAAGACCAACAACAACAAGCAAGCCCAATCCTCTTATCTCTGCTGTGCGTCGCTGGGACTGTCCATCTGTCAGTCTGTTTGCTTTGCTCTACACAGGCAGACCATGATCTCCTCCTCTGCTCCATTCTTTTTCATCCCTCCGTATGAGACAACTGAGAGGAAGAGGAGGGGAAACAGCAAAAACAAAATGAATTGTAACGGGAAAGTTTGGGGTGATGGGGTTGGTTGAGAGTGACGATGACATATTAGAGAAGAAAAAGTAGCTCTGTAGCCGACAAGCGGTTTGGTGTTTGCCAGTTGCAGCACCTATGATGATGACGACAGAGCTGCAAACAGACGACAGGTAGAAACCAAACGCCTGAAAAAGTCAGGAAAGTGTGTGAGAGTCAAGAGAGGGCGCAGAGGGAGACAGACGGAGATAAAGGGCCGATATTTGGTGGGGATGATAAAATGCAGGGGAAGAGGGGAGTCTTTGATGTGTTGTTTACAGAGAGGGAGCTCGAGGGCCCTGTTTGACAGTCTCCCTATTTGACACACAAGTCTCGGCTTCCACCGATCCGACTGCCATGGGATTAAAAGCAACAGCAAAAATGTTACTCGTGTCCCGGTGTGCCTCTCTTTCATTTTGTGAGCTCCTGTAAAGACTGAATAAGATATTTATAGACAGGCTTCACCAGAAATGACAGATTGAACACTCAGTCTCACAGTAACAAGTGAATATTGTATTTATTGTAGTGAATGTACTGCAGCCAAAACACTAACTGTGGTAGCAATATTCTCTAAAGAGTGGAAGAGTGATGGGATATACCAATGTGACAAGCCAATCATCCCAATAAAAAGTGCTGCATACCAGTATATATTTTTGTCTTGTATAGTGATACAAAGGGCTCTTTACAGAAATGTGATTTATTTTGTGTTTGAGAAACATCAGTTGAAGTTTTATCTGAGGTAATTGGTCCAAAAAGATGTTTAAAAAATAATATGCTGCTTTGATTTTCTATGCAGCATGTTCTGTTTTGTGGGATATATTACTCACATGCAATCATGAACAGCATTTTGTGGTGAAATGATTACTTGTTTAAGACATATTTTGGATTTGATAAATAATTTAAATCACAATTAAGTTGCATCTTATGTGTGAACTTTTTCTTTCATATCATTGTAAGCTGAATAATTTGGGACTACAGCTTGTTTAATCACAGAATAGTAAACAGAATAACTGATCTTGAAAATAATAATTTCTTACATTTTGACACTTTACAGCATAACTATTGTTTCACTGTGGTAATTACCATTGCCCTGACTTTATACCTTGTGCTACTAATGACTTCCTGATACAATAAAATTATTTACTCTGATGTATAACTAACATGGTCCATAATCAATATTGCCATGCTCCTTTGATGTGTACTAGCGTCTCCTATTTCTTAAACATTAGAATTAAATTACCAACTGGCTTCAGCATCCTGCACTGTAGTTATCAGTGTGGAACATATTGATCTCAACAGCACCCCACATCCTGTTGTTAGTCACAACTATATCTGGTAACCACGATCCACAGGGAACTATTGAGTGTTAACTTCTGTGGATGTTTGTCTTTGAGTGGTTTCAGTCATTATTTCTCTGTCTTTAGCACACATAAAGGCAGTGGTGGAGTAACTATGTACCTTTACTTTTTAAGTGCTGCTTATAATAAGTGCAGGTTTTAGGCATTTTATCCTATTTGTACTTCCACTCCACTACATTTCAGAAGAATTTATTTGACAGCCATAGTTACTAGTTGCCTTACAGATGACTTAAGATTAGCTCTTAAAATACAGTACATTGTGGTGCATTAAACTACCCAACTGTATATAAAAGACATAAGAGTACTTCCAGTTACATTAAAACAGTGCTTAAACATCAGTAATCATTTGTTAGGTAATAATAATCTTGATGACCATATTAATAATCGTTATAGAATTAGAAGAACATTCTGCTTGCATACTGAGTACTTACTTAATACTTACAATATGTGCATACTATTACTTCAGTAATATTTTTAATGCAGGCATTTTTACTTGCAATGGCATTTTTGTAATCTGGTGTACTCTTATTTATGTATTTGAATACTTCTTTTACCACGTCATGAAGACAGGTTGGTTTTCACAGATTTTATTTGTTTAAGTCCAATAGAGGTCAACCACTCACAAGATTGTAAGAGTAATGGATTTATCACAGATCTCATGAGATAAGATGATGTCACTCACATGTGTAAAACAGTGCTTTATAGCACGTATGAGACAGATGGTTGAGGCCTTTGGTGGGCTGTTGATTTGAAACTGATCGTCAGAAAGGCGGCTCTACAGCTGTCTAGTGTTTATCTGCTTCCCTTCTATTTATCTGCCTGCCAGTCTCCCTCTTACTCTCTCTCTCTTTGGCTGTCTTCCTCATATTTGTTTCCCTATTCCCATCTAACCAGACCAGTGCCAGACTCATGCAAACTGGCCAGCCCACATCCAGTGATCTACTCCACAGTGAGCTGTTTGGATGTGAAAGTCAGTATGTTCTGACTCACGCAGTTTTTGAACCATTGCACTGACCTCCTGTTTTCCAGTCAGATCTTCTATTCAAGACCGCTGAATGAGTTCATTAATCGACCCTGTGTGATACAGATGAAAGAAAACACTGAATAAGCATCCATCATTTATCTGTTCTCTTGCCAATCACACTTCCATTGATCTCTCCATTTCAGATTTGAGTTCATCCAGTTAAGATTAGACTGCTGGCTACTGAACTCTCCAGTCACCCCATCCTTCCATCTCAGGGAATGCATTATACAGCAGCAAAGAAATTTCCTGGGTCTTCCAATAGTAGTTGAGATGGAAGAGGGGCCCTGAACTCAATATTGGGTTATATAAGGATCAGGACAAATATTACAAACAGAGAGATTACTAATAAACATATGAGGGGCCAGTAATCTGCAGCTCCATCTGCACCGCTGGAGGGGTTGCATAACCCACATCAGCCCAGACTGAGTCATGGCCAGTGTGTGTGTGTGTGGCATTGCTGTTTGGCGGTTTGGATGTGTTGTTTTGTTCTGTACTCTGATAGAAGCAATTACAAAGAGGATTAAATGTTTATCTAGTTTTAGACACTTCATATTGAAAGAATTTGTGGGATTTTGGAAATATTCGAAAAATGACGTTGCATTAATCCTATTAATTTCATTTAGTGCCTTCACATAAATCCTTAAAGTACTCTCCCTGTGTGTGTCTGACTTGACCGTGATGCAAACAGCAAGGATCTGAATCTTTACACATAACTGTCATAACAGCTTTGAGGTTGTTGAGGTTAAGTATGTATTCATGCAGTATGATGAGTACTGTGCAGTGTGATGCACAAATGTGCAGGAATGTGTATGTTTGTGTTATATCTTACTGTCCTTATGTATGAATAATTCATGACAAAATTCTAATCACACTTAATAAGTTCTTCGTAACAGGCCCCCTATAGACTCACAAACACTCATCACAATTACACTCACACAGACAGCCATTACATGGATTTTAACAACAGTGCAGCTCTGATATTGAAATAATTATATACAGTATAATTTAGTCAGGATGAATGTTTATTATGTCAACAGAGGTCCAATTATAGCATGAAACAAGCTCCGATAATGATGGTGACAGGAAACACAAAGTATGCGTGACACAGAAGGAACAAACAATGAAACACTAGTGTGTGTGAGATACAGAAAACTAGAGACAAAATGAGCTTCTTTAATTAGTAATTTTTTTCACAAAATTCCAGTGCTTCACAAAAGACCAGTGCTTTACTTTCCCCAACTATAAAAAGCTGACCTCCAGATATTAGTCATATCTAATGCATATGCATGAGCAGAAGTATGAAACTCAAACCGTTTGCATTTAGCAGACTAAAACACGATGACCTAGTTGACCCTGCACACATCTCATTGTCATTCATCCTCCATCCAGCATGTGTCCCTCCTCTCCTGTAGAATTAGACTGCCACCTGCTGGCTCAAGCTTTAATGTGTGCTACCTTAAATAAACTGTTGGCTGCAGCAGTAGCTGATCTCTGCCAAGACCTCTCTACATTGTTGTGCAGCAGAGCATGCTATTGCTGCTCTCTGCTGGAATTTCCAGGTAAGGACAATGTGCAGTCAGACGTGTCAGTGACTTTCAGCGAGAAGGAGTCACAACGTCATGGATGTTCTTCTATCATTAGCCAGGGCTTATTATTTTCTCAAAAATGTATAATGAGCTCCTTGATAGTAATTTGATTTTGTATTTTTTTAATTTAATTTTAAATCAGTATTTGTTTAAAGTTGTGATGAAGAGAGCAATTTGTATTGCCAAAATGTATGCTCATCCAATAATAGTTAGAGGCATAACGTACAAAACTGTTCTCAGAAGGTTTAATTAGTTTTATAATTAATTCACAGAACTATAAAAATAGCTGGTCATTGTTGCCTGAGGGGGAATCCTTATGCGTACATACAGTGCATGGACAGAATAATGCAATACTCCTGCAATAAATCCTATTTTTGTGAAGTTCATAATGTTTTTTTGTCGAAACCTTTAGAGGGGCACCAGATCAACTCTGTGGTCATTTTGCGGGCAGTACTTCATGTAGTTAATGGGAGAAATATTCTGATCCTTTAGTTAAATTAATGTTTTAAAATACTTCATGTTAAAAGCAAAAGTCTTACTTGAGTAAAAGTACATGAATGTTGTCAGTAAAATGCACTTAAAGTATAACAAGTAAAAGTACCCATTATGCAGCAGAATAGCTCCTGTCACAATTATTTTATTAGCATTTTAATGTTGTAGCTGGTCGAGGTAAGGCTGGTCATGTTTTGTTTTACATAAAATAACCAAGTACAACACTTGAGTAAATGTAATTATTTTGGATTCTAGTAATGTATGTTGTAAGGAGCACCTGTTGTTGTTCCAGTTCAGATCATTTAAAGGTATCGGTTACAAGGTCACAAATGTGGATTTAAACATTCATACTCTCTGTTTTTGTTGTGTTTATTTACTATGTTTTTTTTAAACCCACTTATATGTCCCAGCATGAGTTTTAACCAGTGATGGAAGAAGCCTAAGACTCTCTACCTGAGTAAAAACGTATAATGTATACTGTGTAACAAAGGCAACTATTGCACTTTTTCCTTGATCAGTCCTACATTTAAAATGTGATAATGTCAAACTACAGAAGTGTTGAAATGTACATAATGCACAATGGCACAGTTTAAAGTGCTATATTATTACATATACCATATTATTGAAACATTATTGTTGATGAACATGGAAGCATTATTTTAAAGTTGTAGCTTTTTGAGTTGCTTGTTGGGTAGTTTTATCTACAACAATACATCATATTTAATGAACTAGTGATTTTTACTGTTCAGCAGGAAACCAAAAACATTCAGTCTCATTAATATACTTCAACAAATATTACTGCTGTTTTTCATTAAAGTTTTGTGCCTGATCAATTAATTGATGGTGCTACAATTAATTGGGTCCAGGCTGTTCATTTGATTGATTCATTTATTTTGTTTTAATTTAAATTTCTGGGTGAAGACAACTGTTAATTGACTTTCCGGATGATGGGTTGTTAAGTGGACTGCCTCTGGTCTTTCTAGTATTTTTGTAATAAAGGAATGTCTTGAGCATTAACTGGTCCGCAAGGTTTCAACAAAACATTAAACAATGCATTTCACTGATTTTGTTTATTTTGTTTGTTTATTTTGTTTTTTGAGGATGTAACAGTGGAGATGCTGTCTGATCCTCTGGCTTCGTTGATTCATTTAATTTGATCAGTTACTCCAGAGGAGCATGAGAGAAAACAAAATGGAGGAGTTCAACAAATTACCACATACATAAATAGTCATACTGATATCATAGTGATTCCCACATGTCATATCTTCACATTAATCCATTACGCCCTTTGGTGGGGGCCACCTTGGTCCTATTCAAAAGCCCCCTTCTGGTCCCCGAACCCTAGCTTGGGATACCCTACCCGGAAGTGGGTGGTGGAGCCACCGTCACCCAACTGGTCACACCACCGTCGACATACTGCCTGCTGGGATGAAGCTCGCCACCGGAGAACTACAGAGATTGTTACAAATCTGAGATCACCCACAATCTCGGCGATAACTCGTCGAAACGACCCGTTACCAACAGTTAGTTTCCAGGAGAAGGGAGGAAAGAGGCGCGTTGCAAATATGATGGAAGAAATAGATAGATTCCAAGTGCCGAGTGCCGTGCAGGAGGCGGAGATGCAGGCTGAGATGCAGCCGCTGGTAAGTCAGATTTGAGATGATCAATCAGTGTTTTGGGTCCTGTTTTCTTATTCAAACTGACATTATTATAACTCCAGGATGCTCAGTGTGTGAGGCCTGCCATTCATGATGTTATGCTTCGGGATCCCGACAAACCCATCACCTGCCATGCGTAATATCGGCTGATGTACTAATAGAGCGTTTTCAGCAAGTTTTTTCGACTACAGTAAAATGTTAAAAGGACTAAGAGTAACGTGTCAGAGGTTAATGGATTTGCTCACAGACTGGCGTTTTTTGTTGTGTAATGCAAGCGGCGTCCGGTCTGCTGCGTAGTGAGCAGCATCCGTCATGTCTGGCGAAAACAAGCATCCCATCCCAACACTGCTGCTACATCCTCAGCATCCATGCAGCAAGTTGCTCCGGCTTCGACGCCACTTGTGTCGCCCCGTCGTGACCAGTGAGCGGCCTTTCGTGGCAAATGTGTGTTTGTATGTACCCGTTAAACCGCTATCTTTTAATAAAAATAAAAAAAATCAGTGTAAATGGTTTGGTGGTGCGCTCCGTGGCCTGTAGCGGGGCTCTGGGTTACTGCAGCCTGCAGGGCGGCCTCTGCTGCCCACGACCGGGGCCGCTAGAGAGCCAGACTAGACCCAAAGCAGTCTGACCTACTGTCTCCAGGCGTCCCCAGACCTCCATTTATTCCCGTGCCTCATGTGGCCACTGATTGATAGAGTTTTTTTTTTCTCCTTACCTTTGCCCTGTGGATATAAGATGTGAATTTAACAATATTTCCCAAAATGGGATGTAGGGACTTCCAAGAGTCAAAGGGTCCCAGAGTAACCTGAAAAAAATAGAGATCACTCTAAGTTCAATATTTTGCATTCACTTAAAATGTGTTCAAGTGAGAGAGTTAAATAGCTGTTTTCATTCACAGTTTCAATCTCTACCTTATAATTAGAGGCACCTATGACAAAATCTAATCTGCCAAAAAAAGGTTTATGGTATCCAGAACTATGTGTATCTAGGTTTAAAAATATATTTTTTAAACAAGTTATTCTTAATAAACGGGCGCTCATTAAATAGAGAAGGACTCTTCCTATATGAATGTTTTATATATGAATTGTTTTGTTCACATTGTCTCTGCATAGTAGGGTCTTTTGTGCATTACAAAAATACATTAATTATTCATCAATCCCTCAGTAAAGCACAATTCAATGCTCATCTTTCTGTCCACATTGTCCTTTCTTCTTGTTTGTCTCCAGGACCCAGCTTCGTCCACCGCCTCAGAGGCAGACTCAGACACCAGAGAGGGGGAACCAGTCACTATCAACTACAAGCCCTCACCCCTGCAGATGAAAATAGGTGAGTAAGAGCTGCAGTATTTGTAGGCCAAGTGTCTGCCTGTGGGAATCAACACATCTTGTAATCCTGTTACTTACTGTTACGTGTAAATGTAGCATAATCTTTAGACAAGACCGAGGTATTAGAGGAAACTGTATACACAGTGTGTGAATGTGTTGGGGCATTTAATTTGGTGTGACTACATCTAAGCAGTGAGGATCAGTTTTCAGAGAACCTTTCTATCACAAGGCAAACCAAGACTGTGGTGATATGTTGTTTTAATTAAACCCTGTTATGCTGCTAAACTATTAGTAAAAAGAACCATAATAGCTAATTTTAGGATCGCAACTAAGGATTATTTATTAATGGATCTGCTACATGTTTGCAGAGACCAAGGTGATGCCTTTAAATTGCTTTTTTTCTCCATACCCCAAAAAGTATTAAATTAACACCCATATGAAACAGAAACAAACAATAAATCCTTAAAAAGTAATTTAAACAATAAATCAGTTATCAAAGTTGTTGCCAAAGTTGTTACTTTTTAATCAGATAATCTATTAGTAGTCTGATTGTTTCAGCTCTAATCCATTTTATGGCAAAACGTATTCGCCACTCTGGCTTGTTTTATGTTTAGGAATTTGAGTCTCTTGTGTTTATGAAAAGCCACAGTCCTTAAAGAGTCATTTCAGCACCTTGGACAGAGTCCACTGGTGAGCAGCAGTGCCTCTTTTTTTTTACTCCTACTGTAATGCTTTCCTAGCCAAAGCCTTTAGGCACTAAGAATATTCAAAAGGAGTAAACTATTCAGTGACAGAAATGCATGGAAAAGGTTATTTTTAAATTCATTTCATTCTACATGCATCCCACATGTGCAAATGAGTTACCACAATGATGGCTACAGTTGTGTTTTATGATACACTGTTTAATCTCACTGGAGTCTTTTTTATAACATGTAAAGTGTCATAAATTTTCCTCTCTATACAATACATTCTCAGCTTGTTCCTTTAATTATGCAATGCTTGTTAAACTTGTCCCTTTCCCTCTGTGACCTTGAGATAGATAGGCTCTAATCTGCATTTGGTGACCTTTTAAAACTCTTTTCTGGACGAAAAATGTAATGCCATTAACTGGTGGCTCAGTATGAACTAATGTATTATATTTTTGTTAATCTAGCTCAGACTACACTAATACCATTAGTTTAGCCATTTGTTATTTGATCAGTGAGAAGTCTTTGCACTGTAGTAGTCAGGAGTAATCATCACTTTCTGGTAAATCTCTCCAACAGGAACTGATCTCCCCTGATGTCTCATATTGCACTGTGCAAAGCCTGTAGTTTGCTATTATCTTAACATGTCACAGTCTTCTTAAAGTGAAAATTGGTTGCAACCCAATTCCCTTGCCTGATTATCACAATTGCTGATGAATGTGTGAGTGTTTAAATTATACTGATTCTTCTTGTTAAAAAGTAAAAAAAAAGTAAATCTGACAGTTTGAGGTCTTGTTTCAATCCAGTGTGACAAAATGACACGTAACAGAAAGTTGTCAGCAATCCCATGCTTTTTATCAGCAAAAAAAATAAATACAAAAGTTCCCTGGTGTATTCAGGAATCTTATAATAAGCAAATTGTATCATTCAGTTGAAGTCGTACAAGCAGATGTTACTGACATCAGGTCCAGTTTATCACTTTTTGTGCAGTTTGTGTGTCAATTAGAGCTAACCTCGTATATGTGTGTGTGTGTGTGTATGTGTGTTTCTTGAGCAGAGAAACAGAGAGAGCTGGCTAGGAAGGGCTCATTGAAGAACGGCAACACTGTAGGAAGTCCAGTCAACCAGCAGCCCAAGAAGAACAATGTCATGGCCAGAACACGGTAATAAATTAATGCTGTGGTCTTCTGTTAGTTAAATGAGAATAAACTGATTCTCACTGGAATTTGTTTTTGTTTGTTTATGCCAATTAGTAAATGTTTAACAATGTATCTTTGCTGTTACTTGTGAAGTTGCATATCAGCAATTTGTTAATTATTGTATTTGAAACCCCTTTAGCTGCTCTTCCTGGCGTCCATATGAAAATACAAAACATACAGAAAAAAATCCCCACTCCGTGCAGTGCACAGAAACGTTGACACTTGATTTCTGAGAAAAGGTCATGTACACCTGACCTGCACGGGGCTGCAGCGACTGGATTAGCCTTTTAGCAAAGATAAGTTGAGGACAGCAAACGTTGAAAGGTTGCCAATGAAAACAAGCAACTCAGTGACCGATTTGCCTTTATTTTGCCACCTCATACCCACACTATGTGTTTAATTGGCTTAATGACAATTTCTGTATGCAAGGTTGCTAATATCAGGTGCCACACGAGTCAAGACATGCTAGCTTCAGCGTTCCCACCTGGAAGCAAAAAAGTGAAGACTACGACTTTGTAGTGATCTTATTCTGCCACACCAACAATCTTAATATTTATTCATTTTATCTGAAACATATTATTAATGTTTGTTTATTAACCGGCCCCACATTTTTCAAAAGGGGCCCTTGGGCAAAACAAGTTGAGTATCCCTGCAGTAGAGTATTTGATTATTTAATCTGAGTAACAGTATGCAAAAGGCACAAAACATTACAACTTCAAGTCTTCAAATCAAGTCTATTTTAATTTCAGCCTCTGTATCACACACAGTATCATCAATACAAATTCTCCAATAATTTTGTTCAGTGTATCTGAAGTACTGTATGCTGATTTTATGTCTAAGATCAGGAACGTGTTTTAAGGGCTTGGAAAGATGGATTTTATTCTCATGTCATTATCTCTGTCTGTCAGCAGGGCTGGCAAAAGAATAGTTTTATTGATTCAGGGTTTGCAAGATGTCCGAGTCAGAAATTAGACCTCTTTCACACTTCTGTTGTTACTGTAGTTCGGCTGCGATGCTGCCTTCAGGCCTGCCTTCCTTTTCTTTCAGCATCTCTGCCAGTCTTGTTTTTACTCACCTGTTTCTGTGAATCTATTTTCCCTCCTCCACCTCATCCTCTCCCCTTCCTGTCATGTTCTGTTACAACCTTTTTCTGCTCCTCTGATTATTTCGCCTCTCTCTTCTCTCTCTCTGTTCCCTCCCCACAGGTTGGTAGTGCCCAATAAAGGCTATTCCTCTTTAGACCAGAGCCCAGATGAGAAGCCCTTGGTGGCCCTAGACACAGACAGGTGAACACAAACACACACATTAATAAACTAATTGCCATATAAACACCATAAACACACAAATAATAAGCTAACTTGTGCTTTTTCTTCTTTGTTTCAGTGATGATGATTTTGACATGTCTAGATACTCATCGTCGGGATACTCCTCTGCTGAGGTGAGAAATCTGAAATCTGATATCTGCATCAAGAGGCCAACAGTCAGGTCTTTATAGGCCAGTCCTAAAGCAAATCCATTTATATCCATCCTACTCATCCATGCTAATTATGTAGTTGTGCGCGCTCACTACAAGTGCATGATTACATTGCAGATGCACCTGGATAAACAAGTGTGACTCAAACTAATGGAATGTCATCTCTGGGTGTCTTGAAAATCCTGTTTTCAATGCTGCTGCCAATATAAGTGCAAATCACAGACACATCATCATATTTATTCCCCAGACAAATCCTTTACACCTCTACATCTGTTTTCTATCAGGCCAGGTCTGTAGATAGATGTGGATATTATTCCACCATGTTGTCAGAAATAATTAGCTAATATACAGTAGATGTTGTAACCCAGTTTAGCCATTGTCTCCTCTTTCTTGGTACTAGCTAACAGCAAGCTGTGAGCAAGCAATACACCATGGCAACAGTATGTTTGTACTGTAGCTTGACAAAGTAGGGAATTGTGGTTGTGGTTTATGCAGCAATATAGTATATAGTTTATCCACAGTAGGATAGAGAGTTAATACATAAAAAGGTCAATCCTGGGATTTTTAATGAAGACATTGTTTCTGTTTTACAGGCAAACAAAGGCTTTTTTTTTGCTAAAACAAATCTCACCAGGGCAGTAGTCATCACGTTCATGACAAAGCTCCAAGTGATGATCCTTACAGCCATCTGTGAAAGAGCCGTAACTCAGTTTGCCATGGTTACCATTGTACATTTTACCCAGTCTGAGTCACAAGCTCAAAAAAACATGACATTTGTAAGTTGCGGATTGTTTCAATCTGATAAAGTCAGTAGAAAGATGTGTTTGTTGGCACAAAAGCCCTTTAAAACAGCAATCTGTCATTAATGCACTTTTCAATCTTTTTGTACAGATTGAGCAACCAAGATATAACATGTTCTTTGGTGAGTTTTAGAGGTGCTGGTAGGCAGATTTTGTTCCTTCGGACAGAGCCAGGCAGCTAACCAGCTGCTGGCTGTAGCTTCAAATTTATGGTAAAGACATTGACATTGTCACAAACTAGCTCAGGGAATGTGACAAGTAGGGTCCACACAATAGATTTGTTTAAAACGAGACTAACACAAATCATAAAACAAGACAAAGATGCAGAGTGGATGCCAGCTGTAGGAAGGAAGAGCAAATGAACACATGGGACAGCTTTTATAGCCCTAGAACTCTACACACCACATGCAAATTGAGTAGCTAATGATGGACCGATACTACATAGTGATGACCTCCTTTAGTTTAAAGTAGTAACAGTAACAGGTAGCAAATGCTCTGTAGCCTGGTGCCGTTCCGCAGCCCTTAAAGGTTGGGAAACACTGCTCCAACCAAACCTCCTCTGTCTGTCCTCTCATCTCCAGCAAATCAATCAGGACCTGAACATACAGCTACTGAAAGATGGTTACCGCCTAGACGAGATCCCGGACGACGAGGATCTGGATCTGATCCCTCCCAAATCAGTCAACCCTACCTGCATGTGCTGCCAGGCAACCTCCTCCACCACCTGTCAAATACAGTAACCCCGCCCCCCTGACCTTCTGCCCCTTCCCTTCTCCACACAATATAACCCCCAATCTTCATCTGCTGTGTGTTTACTTCGCCCGCCAGAGTGGCGACAGTGAAGCATTGGTAGAGTATTGTAATGACAGTTAAGTGCTATGATGATAATGACAATGAGAAAATAATCAAATTAACATGTAGAAAGTTTGGTTTAAGATCTAGGAGAAGGAACACATATGAAGATATTGAATATGTATTTAAAATATGAGTAAAAGTGGTGGTTTCCTCCTATGGTAGGACGTGCACTTGTGTTTGAGAGCCCTTCTCCTGGTGAACATGATGTAACAAAACACACTGATGTTAGTAGACAGAAAACAAAAGGCCAATTGATGCTGTAAAGTGATTTCCATTTCCCTGAAGAATAAGAAACATTATCATAACTGCTAACTCAACTGTTCTGCTTACCTGAATTCTGGGTTGCATTTTTGCATTTTTCTACTTTGTTATTTTTAGTTTTTATTTAAATGCTTACTTTTTTTAAACCCAAGGGATCTGTATGATTGTATGTGTTGACGTGAAGATATTTTAGAAGCGTGGACTGCAGTCATGCTACCCCAAATAGAAGATATCTGGTATTCATTGTACTGTACAGGGTTGTTATGTAGCACAGGCCAGGTCGTTGCATTCATCCATACCACCTTCAATACTTAGGGGAGGAATGTAAAAACATGAATGGCTGGGGAACAAACTGCACGAAGAGCACTGGACTAAACAATTGAATGGAAATAATAAGTAAGTAGCTTGTTGCACATTTGATTTTTTCCCCATTTCTATTGTGCAGTCACATGCTACCGTTGTGACACTAGCTTGACTTGTATTGTTTTGAATTTGCACATTTACTGTTTTTGTCTTTGGGCCCATAGCCGTGTACTCTTTCCTGCATAACAGTGACAGTGTCTTATCTGAAATGAACTGTGTCAAAAGGGAAGATTACATATCATTGCACTGACCTGAACACATGATGCTCACTCAATTCACATATCATCAAGGCCAAAGGGACAGTGGGGGGGCTTTAGATCGACTTTTCAGTACTACTACAGCATCAGTGTCAGAGCCTGATGATCACTGGACACTCAGAAAGATTCACACACATACTCACATGCATTTGCCTGCATACAAACATACAGTGCCGACATAAAGAGTGTGAGATGGCATCTACTTGTCACTTTTGACTAATGGTTGGAAATTGTTTTGTAATCCCAACATCAAGGATGGTTGACTTGGAGCACTAATATCCTTAATTTATGACTCTTTCCCTCCCCTAAATCAGTTGATTATTTGCAATTAGAGTATGCCTTAAGTACAGAGAAGTTTAAAAAAAAAAAACGTGTATTTATTGCCATCCTGATAATTTAGTTCATTTGCAGAGCATTTGCTGTTTATGAAGTTCTGCTTTTTTTTTTTTTACATTTAGACACGGGTGATTATTGTTTTTCTTTGGTTTTCCTTTTTTAAATAATTTTCTTGTAATGTAAACACTTCCATTACAGTATTTAACAATATTATTGTTATGTGCAGTGTATGAAAACAATAAATAAACACCAAGCTAATGGAGCACTCCCTGTTCTACTGGACTGCTTTTGTAGTTGCACCTTGTACCTCTTTCATTTATAAAAGCTGTAAAACACAGTGTCTGATATGGTTGTGTAATGTGGGGCAGAAATAATGAGCAAATGTTTAGAAAGAAAAATAATTTTAATGTTAAAACGTTTGAGCAGTAATTATTACACAGCTATGTATATTGCGATAACATGGGGTCTGCATAGACAGTCCCTGATTACAGTACAGTAGCATCAGAAGTAAGGGCATCAACCTGAAAGGCACCAACATCTAATCACAGTTGTCATAATGCCAGAAAAGAAAAACAGCATTTTTCACTTTACAAATATATGTAGATGTATGTCCTACAAGGTTAACCACACCTAACTCTACACTCTATCTGGACGTTATAATGCATTAAGTGGCAAGTATAAAAAGAAAACAAATGACATCATCAATGTTTCTGGCTCCTGTAGTGGACGAAGAAGACCTCTCATCCCATTAGTAATATTATAAAAGATTACCATTTAAACAATTAAAAAATACATTGTACCAAACAAATACATACAAACATGCTACATGATGTAATTCCTTGATTCAAAAACAAACTAATCAACAGCGTGCTTCAAAATGCTAGGACAAGAAACTAAAAAAGGTTTTATGACTTTCTGTTGTGAGAAATGTTGTGCTTCCACATCACCACTAGGGGGTGTAGCATTGATTGAAATGACCATTCATCACATTATTCCCTGACAAAATGCAGTCCAGATACAGAGTAAACAAAAGTAAGTTTCAATGTACAGCAACGGGCACTGTTGGCATAAGAGATAGTCATTGATATTCAAAGTATTGTTGAATATCAACATAAAGAATCTGACAATGTTCATTTAGGTAGTATTTCCAAAGGTTGAAAATGTAGAAATTCCTCTGCTACAAAACCCTTGAAAAGGCACAGACCTCCTTGTTTACAGTTTACGCACTTTAACTGAACATTAGTCAGTATTTGCCATTACACGGAAAAGTGTTTCAACTGTAAGGGAAAAAGTAAAGTCCCTAACTTTACCCTTTAAAGGCTTTACCCTGTTATGTTTTGTGTTATACTTTCCCATGAGGTTTGCTCATGTATTATCTTGCCAAAGGACTCTAAAGGTATTTTGGTGCAAATATTTGCAAGTTTATCATGATGTGACAACATTTATGTTCCAACATGCTGACTAAACCTACAAGCTCATAGTATACCTGATTTACTAAGTCCATAGTCAAATGTATGAAAGAGCTCTGTAATTCTCTATATTATAGCTTTGTCTTATTACTCTCTAATAACATGTAACTACTGAGTATATTATTTATCTGAAAAGTAGTCTGTTTAGTCTATTTACATAATAATACTGCTATTGTACAATCAAATTGTTCTGGACTGGAGAGTAACTGTACAAGTATGTGTGTATGTGTGCAACAATAATATTTACTTAAGGACTATTATTCCCAAAACTTCTTAACACTTTCCACTAGAAATATCTCAGTCATGATTTATTTTCTTGTCTTCAACAGCAAATGAAATCTATGATGCAAAGTGAACACGTGTAGTGTTTATGGAAACTGTATTTGTACATGAATGCTTCTTGGATTGCAGATTGTTCCAGGAAAAAAAAAAAAAAACTCAATACAACACAAAGCAAAATAATTACAAATGGCAAAGCAACTAGAAGCCGACCCTGAATAAGCCTCAATAAATACCATATTACCTCAGGGTAGAAGAAGGGGAAGCTCCAGTTTGGTTACTGTCAGGTTCTGTTTCTGTTTGCTGTGGCACAATGTTACATATGTAGAAAAAAAACTCTTTAAATATGGTCTGGCTGGTTGAGGTGTCTGACTTGATGGGACACATGTGGGGTGTCTATGTGTGCGTGTGCCTTTTGTATCTACTGCATGTACCTTTATGTATATATGTACAGCATGTGGGTGTGGCTCACACCCCAGCAGGGCTTTGGTCTCCTGAGTCAGAGGAGGACACAGACACGGAGCAGCGGCGCCTCTTAGCTGCACTGGAGCCCTGGAGCATGCTGGGTTGGAAGCCTGCGTGTCGCCGGGCATGTTTAGTCAGGTGGTCGCTCCTCATGAAGCACTTGTCACACATTGGGCAATTGAAGCGCTTCTCGCCCGTGTGTGTGCGGTAGTGGCGCGTCAGCTCGTCTGAGCGGGAGAACTTCTTGCCACAGTCTGGCCAGGTACACTCGAAGGGACGCTCACCTGAGGAAACACACACACAAGTTTTGTATTACTACTCATTGTTTGGGACTCATAGATCCAAACTGCTGTATATGTAAGACAATAATAATAATTACAAAATCAGCCACCTTTTCTTTTCTTCTGATCCAATTTGACCTCATTCAAACTCAATATGTAGAAAAGTAATAGTGGTAGCTCCTCCCTTTGCAACATGTAATTAAGTGACCACAAAGCATTGTTATTCCACATAAAAAAGAAATATTTCATGTTTAATATCTTATGTGTGCTATGTATTAATAAATATATTCATTTTATTGCTGCTCCGTAGTGATTAACTAAAGTTTGGGGTCAGAGGTCAAACTCCCTGTAAAGACCTCTTATGGACAAACTATTTTAAAACAGAAATTTGAAGACTTATTTGGAACAGTGCTGTGTAAAAGGTAATAACAATACCTTAACAATATATATCTTATTTTGTCTGAGTCATGTCATCAATTCAAAAGTATCAAGGTAACAATGTTAAGTATGTTTTTTAAAAGAGCCCAGGGTCTCCAGGACCCCAAATAGAACACTAGAGTTAGCTCACATCTACTCTATAACCTTCCCTCTAAACTAATCCTAAATCACATTTTGATTAAAAAACATATTTTTAATTCTCTGCCCTTAAAAGAAGGGCTTGCAGTAAATAAAAAAGAACACACAGACACAAAATGGATCATGTGAGAGGAGGGGGGGAGGGGGAAATACAAGCTTCACAAAAAGATTGTCTTGGTTTGTTTTGTTTTGTCTCTGGCAAATCAAATTTTGGAAAGGCCTGCATAAACAGCATTTTCTGGGAAGAGAACATATTGATTTAGAAATAGTGAGTCATCATATGAGCCCAGTGAAGAAAAAAAAACGAAAATAACTATGGCTGCCCCTTTTCCTCATCCTACACGTGCTCCCCACTGAACCACATGTCTGCCCTTGTTTACAACCTGACGCGAGGGGAGTGGAGGAGGATGACGTATGAGGAAATAGTGGTGCAGGGAGGGTTATCTCCGGACAAGTACATGTGGGGACAACGGTGTCGCAGTGACCTGCATGTAAATTATAAGCCAAGATGTCTACATTAACTGCTCTGTTGTTATAACACGATGCATGTAAACACACAACAACAAAAACAGATCTCCTGTAAAATAACCATCGATGAAGAAGAGGATCGCCTGTTTGAGGGCTTGTTTGGTAACATTATGTCTCTGTGATGGGTCCGGATGACTTACAACACCTGAACCATCCGGCGTCAGTCACAAATATGGGCGGTGGCACGCGGTGTTCCCAGAGCGCACTGGGTGCGTGTCAACAGCACATTAAAATACACACCCCCCACTTTGTCTCACACACGCCTCCCCCACCTCCCCTGCCCTCTCAGCGAGCCTCTGGCCCCGCTCTGGGCCCGGTCAGTCACACCCCCAGAGAAGGGGGCTACTCCACGGGACCACCTTTCCTATAACCTTTATTTAGTAGAAACGTGGTCTCTCACTTATCCTCCTCATGAGCACACAGACACAGCATGGACTGCAGGCCATAACATTAAACCTCATATATTCCTATAAGTCTCCAACCAGGACTTCATAATGACATCATTCTATGCGGGCTATTTTCTCCTACAGTAATTATAAACTGTCACTCGTCTTTTCCTGAAATAGCCGGTGTGGTTATAACAGTGATGTCGACATGCGTCTGAAATAAAGAATGATGGCAGCGGTGACGCAGAGCCGGTTTCGCTGTCGTCAACAGATTTTGAGTCCATTAGTTTCGTCGCCGTGTCACGCAAACCTCCCGCCGAGCTTCCACTTACCGGTGTGGACCCGCAAGTGGGCTTTGAGGTGGGACGACTTGCCGTACATCTTCCCACAGCCCGTAAAAGGACAGCAGTGTCTCTTCTCGGGACACTCGCGCCTCGCCGCCGCCCTCTTGTTCCTGGACTGTTTGGGTGCCACCGAGCCCCGGCTGTCCCCGGCGTTCAACCGGCAAGTCCCCCGCTCCACCTTCTCCTGCGCGCCGGCGTCGCTGCCCCCGATACATCTGCTGCCTCCGGCGCCGATAGCGTTGGAGTTGCATTTGTTCAAGTCCAATAAAATCATTGCCACCATCAGCAAAGTCCTGTTCTCTTGGTTCTCTTTCAACATGTCCTCTGTCCGACCCGGTGGTCGGCTGGGGACACAGTCTGCAGAGGCAACCTCCGACATCACTACAGCAGATCCGGATGGAAATCTAGAGTAGACGCTCAAAAGCAATCCGACAAAACAGATCAAATAAATTGATCAGACCGCAGCCCCCCCAGGAAACATGTGGTTAACCTCCCACACGTGTCTTCTTCAATGTGACTATTCCGCAAAGGCTGCGTTTTCTTGTTGAGGTTGCAGGGTGGATAAGTAAACACCCCTACAGGAAATAAAGCACTTTGAATCGTTCCCGGCTCTTCCTCTCTCCTTCTCCCTCAGGATCCGTAGATTTCTAACAGCCGGATCAATAAAGCAGCGTTTACTGACTGACCTATTGTGTCTGCGTGTATTGCGCCTTTCTGTGCGCTGACTGACTGCGCTCCCACACATGCGTCAACTTGTCCTATTTTACTGCCAGCAGCACATCTCCCAACTCCAAGAAACAATTTCGCGGAATCCCACGGTGTCATAAGAAAACGGGGCTGCGATTGGCTGGGAGGAAACACCACTCGGTTTTTTGGAATTGCCTATTCACAGGAGTGAGTGACGGGACGGTGGATCAATCATAGACAGAGATTGATGAGAAGAGGGGTGGCCCAGACTGATGTTGCCTTCAGGTACTTCTCATGACTGGGGAATATGGGAACTAGTGTCCGAGATTGATTTTGAAGTCTCATCTAAAACGCACTTACAAGTGTAAAAAAGTAAATACAGAATACAAATAGAATATATATATATTTGACAGGCTAATTGAAACCATGCAGTATCAATAACAAAATAATGATAATTATTATTTTGGTTAAAAATAATTGTCTGTCTTTGTTTGTCTGTTACTTTGTTTTAACCCATTGCTTCCTCTTTTACTGCGCACATTTTCTCCAATTCGTTCTCCAATAGCAACTTTATTGATAGGTAGAAACTCCAGTCAACTCATTGTTATGAAACGATGTAAAGAGGCACTTGAATGCAACACTACAACTGGGGTACACAAACTCTTCATGGTACGGCCCCAGGCGTACACTGTTGCGTCATGAAACAAAGAGAAAAACAACAGCAGACTTTAGGATCGCTTCACGTACAGCTCGGGCAGTCGTGAAACCAGCCGCCACAATTTACATTAAATGCGTTGCAACATCATAATCACGAGCACTGACACCATAAGATGTGCTGTTACTTTGTATGTTTGGATGATAAGCTTCCATAGAAGCCAGTGGTCGCTGTTGCAGCTGGTTGTCCCGCCCACCGCTGCAACGCTATTTGCTCCTCCGTTATCAATCAGTGAAGGTCAAACCTGAGCCATACAATAATACTGCTGTTACTTAACCCAGTCCGTGTACTTTATGCAGCAATTGTATAAGGTTATCTTTTAATTCTAAGATGTGATCCCTGTGTGTTAAAGGTTTAGGACTGATTCTGGGTAACATTCACATATGAACAGCTGCATCCAACCAGAGCTGGCACATCAGGGATGAAAAGAGAGATGTGCGCTGTGATTTCTTAGATGCAAAACAGCCTCAGCCACTGTGGCCCATAATGCCTTAGCTGTGGACATGTCTCACTTTGTGTCCCAGTTTCACAACCATGGTCTGATCCTAAATTAGCGCAGTCCACCACAGTCCTCAAAGCCACACTTGAAATCTTCCCTGCCAATGCAAACTCACATGTGTCACTGACCTCGTGCAAATATTCAAGTTGACACCGTCATGAGGTCAGTTGCAAGGTCTTGCAAACCCAACAAGAGAAACACATGTGAGATGTGTATATAAAAGTGTACACATCTCATATATTAAATGTAATATTTGTGGGTATCACCACATTGTAACAATCAACTGGTATCTTACTGGACCCCATTCTTATATTTCCATCACTGGTAAAGATATTGTAAAATAGTTTTAATGGGATGTTGCCTGAGTACAGTCACACAGCAATTTAATGTTTAAAATACAAATAATTAATAAGATGTTTTATTAGC
The DNA here is from genome assembly GCF_004916995.1 of Morone saxatilis. Taxonomy (NCBI): domain Eukaryota; kingdom Metazoa; phylum Chordata; class Actinopteri; family Moronidae; genus Morone; species Morone saxatilis. The sequence goes on from NW_023339718.1 coordinate 7,780,376, forward strand.
ACTCTCTGCATAATGTGTAGAAATCCATACTGTAGATACACATTATAACACTTGCATCCTTATTGTGATAGGTCTTGTTGATACTTCATGATGTTTGTCTTCAAGCATTACAAGATAAAATAATGTAACAACAGATTACTTTATAACAATATGCATTACAAATACTAGTGATTTCCCTGCCTATTATGCATGAAAGGTTATGAGGTTTATAAATATCATTGTAGTTTATGGAAGTTGAATTAGTGGACAGTATTATTATGCTTTTATGACTGTCACATAATGACACATCAAAATATCTTCATGAATATGATTTCTATTTTTGACACAGTTCACCTGTAATGACTCATACTTTTTGTATTTAGGGATGTATGAGCCATCAGAGCATAATGTGTTTCTTAATCCTACCATGCCAGTATTCCCACTCATTTAATTAGAGGTGTACTTTCAACTGCAGTTCTGATACTTCTGTGCCTCAACACTTCCAGTCTGGAGGACTCATGCACTCTCTCAAGGTTTTATAGTGGAGTCTGGTGTCAGGATCAGCAAACAGTATGATGGTCTGTCTGCACACTGTGATGTTTATCAATACAATCTTACTTCATTTAAAGCAGACAGTGAGTTGCCATGGAGCCATAACCACTCTGTCCATTCAATGCAAGAAGAAAATGTGTGCTTATAATAACACCCACCCTTGTATGGAAAATAGATACTGTAGATAATCTCTTATGATGCAGTTATAATACATTATCATAAGTGTGAAGTGGACCTGCTAATCTTGTGTCTGATAGACAATACATGCATGTTTAACAGCCTATATATACACACACACACTCTGCATGAGAGACTATGATGCAGGCAGTCAGTGTAACGAGAACCCTCTGCTAAAAAAGGAGAAAAAAGGGCAGTGGGTGGTTCATTTATGGGTTAAGTTCCTAGAAAATCCTATTCGGCTTTGGGGGTTGCTGGGTTTGAGCGAGGCTGTCTCCTAACATGAACTGTGTGGACATAATATGGATAGGCGTTCTTCTCTGGGGGGCTGGGGCTGTTTATATGAGAATACAGTGACTCAGACTAAGTAATGACACCCATATACAGAGGTGTTTTCTTGCACTTTTGTAGCACGTGACCCAAGCAAAGTCAAGGACTCATATGCCTCTGTGCTTCCCTTTAAAGATTCATCATGATGTACGTTTCGTGGCCACCCTTCAGTATTGTGTATATTTTAAACCGTGGGAATGTCACAACGATTAACATTTCACATTCTCGCAGAGAAGAGTGCCGTGCCTCCCCCCTGCACAGCAGCAAACAAACACTCTTCACTTGAGGCTACATCCTGCACTGACTCACTGCCTCAAAGCAGATTGATCGTGTTTGCTTCATTTCACACGCCCAGTGCTCATGCGATACCAGAAACTAAATGTGCAGGAGGAAAGCTTCTAGAAGAAGACTTGCAGGAGGAATAACACAAAGTCCCTATTTGCGCACAACAGATGCGGTGTAAGCACAAACACTGCAGGAACTTCTCGCCTTTTTCCCATATCGTCCCGTACTGGAACTCTCCCTGCGCTATACTCGATTCGGCGGCAGAACTCCCGACGTTTCCAGGAAAGAAATGTGGTTGAAAAAAAGTTTCTTGGCCTGGGACACGTACAGCCTGCAGCCGCCCCCCCCCCCCCAGCACCTCCTTCAGCAGAGCTGTAAACATTTCCTGGGAAGAGGAGGTGCTTCTGGGGCTGCTGCCGTCGCGACTCCCCGCTTCCCTTCTCACTAAAGTTCAAGAGTGCACGGCGCATGTCGGTCATGTTGTTGTGTTTACATGATATAGTGATTGTGTGAAAGATGAAGTTGTTTTAGAGTGTGCGGGCGCGTGCATGTGCTGTAGCAGTGGGAGGGAGCGGGCACGTGCGTAATCTCGGTACAGAACGTTCCCTTCCACGTGCAGAGGATGAGCTGACGCACCACCGCTGACCTGCTCCTCTATGTGACTGCTAGTTACTGGTTACAGGGTTACAAAGTAAACGAGCACTTTAAATTAAATTAGCATTAGCTGAAACATTAAAAATGCATCACATATAATATGGCAGGCTTATATCACATTATAATACTCAGAGAGAGTAATATTTATAATAATACTTTTGATTGTGCATTTACAAATGCAGTTTTGCATGCAGGACTTTAACTTGAGTATTTCTCAGTATGAAAATATGAAGTTTTTCAGTTTTGATAAAGTGTGAGCGAGGTGTGGATTTCAAATAAGGTGCCAAATATGGTGCCAAAGATTTTGTTACCCCCAAACCGTAATACCTTACTATACAATGCAATCATATGAGTCAGTTCAAACATAATAAACTATTCACTTACATTTGAATCAACCACAACAAAAATAAAAAACTGTAAGCTTTCCAATAAAAAAATGACATTAATTAAATTAAAATAATTAAATAAATAAAGGACATTAACAGGGCTATTGCACTGATTGTATTGTAATACAGTTGGTACAACCACAGCTGTTGATCAATCTGTCCATAAAGTAGGATGAAACCGAGTCTTTGCAAAGCAACACGCACATAAATGCAGAAGTAGTGATTTTCAGTTTCTGCTCTGTATTTGAATTAAGCAAACTGACGGCCAGGTGTTCACTTGTTGATTCACACATGTTAAAAGCCACGCAGCCAAGGACCAGAGCTATAAGGAATAATTTCCAAAGGATATAGTTTAAAAAGTGGCAACTGTCTTGAAAAAAAAATAGTTATACAAACTGCATATTTATAACACATAAAGGGGGTTTCTCTCATTGGAACAATTCAAGGCTGTGTTTGTGCCTCATGGCAGTTGAACAAGTTGTAAAAATGACAGTCCACCATGCAGCACCTGTCCCAGTCATCTCAGAAGCAGGCAGGGGGAGGCAGGGGAAGCCGGGGGTGAGACTGATATCCTGCAACTTGTGTTATGTGCCTCATTACTTGATGGTTTACACACCGTGTGCTTCTGATGTTTCATGAGTTTTACAACAGTTGAGGTTAACAGCTCTTGACCCCAGTTGGTAGCTCACATAAAGGGGGTCAAAGAACTGCAGATGTTCCTGATGTTAAGTCCAAAAGACCTTTTCACAGCAGCCATTTTGACACTAAACAGGTCAAACACAGGTATAGCAGAACCTATCAGTGAGCCGACTTTCACAATAACAGCACCTCAACTCTGTTTGACCTGAATGGAACCTTAGGTGTTAGTAACACCTGTGTTTACCCACGGCTGCTGTGAAAAAGGTACATAGGCTATAAGTAACATGATAAGGCTTTTTCTCTCTCTCGCTCTTTCTCTGCATAAGCTTGAGTGCTGAAAAACACCTCCCTGCTTGTCTTTTCATCAGTCTTTTTTGTCACTGACTCGTTAAATGTCCTGGTAAAGTGAAAGCAGGCGAGACACATAGTACCAATCTATTTATTTTTTTTATTTAACAATGCATGCCAGACATGATCCTATTCACATTGAAGAATACAGATTTGTATTTGCATCCAAATACTCACTACTTTGATTTCATATTATAATCTCTCTCTATCTTTCTCTCAGTCATCTTTACAGGTCATCTCTGTACACTCTGAGTGGAAGAACTGCATGCATTTGAAGGACATTAAATAAAGTGTGACCAGTAGGGGGGTAAGTCCCTTTTAGTTGTAGAAGCGCAACATCAGCAATTATTGCAGAAAAAACATGTGCGTAAAACTCTCTTTAGTTTATGAGTCACAGGTAGTCAGAGGAGGGAAGCAGATCGGTTGATTATCATCATATGCTCATGATTCCACAAAACTGTAAGATACAGTATAGGAAAATATTTAAAAAATACTGTACATTGAGATTTTGTTGGGTTGTGTTGTGTTGCCATGCCTCCCTGTTATTGGTGTCACCTACATCTCTGGACTCACACGCAGTAAATGTACACACACATACACACACATGCACACCTCCTAGCGATACCCTCCACAACAGCCATGTCAACATGTCACAAAACCATTCACAGAATCACGTTCACACGAACTAAGAAGTGCCATGGACATTTATGTTATCTCATCTTCCTTACTGAAAGGATGAAGAAATTAAAATATTTTGATTTCCTATCACCGTAGGTCAAATAGGAGAACCTAAACTTTTAGTCCGGCAAAGTCATCTGTTTTCATACTTAGCCATGTAAACCTGAGTTGAGCTGAACGACCTTTGCTTGGTTAACCCCGGCCGCCACAGCTGTGCAGGTCAGTAGAGCACAATTCTGATCGTTTCCATTTGGTTTGGCAAAGTTTGGTTTGGTTCTGTTAAGAGATTAAACTCCTGCAAGTGAACAATGTCAGTCAATCAGGTATGAAGACATTCATTCATATTCTATTGCCATTTCTGAATACATAAAGCACAAAATATATAGATTTCCCTACGATCCCCGAAGACTCTTAGACTAATAAAGCACAGTGATCATACTGGAAGCCTTCTGCTGAAGAAAAACTCAAATCAGATTTTTTTTTTTATTTCCCCCTTTCTTTCCACCATAATATACGAACTACCTTGCATCTGGGGTAACGTTGTCCCTGAGCAATCACTTGGGGTCAACCTTTCCTCTCTGAAACATATTGGAACCTATATAACTGTTTGTATGTGTATCAATGGGCTACAACATCTCAGTGAAGGTATTTTAAGTGTATATACCCATACTGAGCATGTGTCCACACTGCAATTTATGTTTGTGTTATAATTGCTGGTTTGAAGGAGTAATCCTAAAGATTTTACAAATAAAGGTGATTTTACTGGAAATGGAGAGTACAATTCAGCCTACGAACACAGTTATATAATGTTTGATGAGAGCATTTACCAGTCAGGAAAGGTCAATATGGGAAATGCAGCATCCAGTATTTCTGACGCTTGACCCATACTGGTGATTAAAAGTAAGGATATCTCAGCCTCTGTTCATCTAATTTTGAACATTAATTTAAAAATCTGTCTCTAGAAAGTCCCCCAACTTTGTGTAGTTGCAGTACTAAATCACTGGAGTCCCCTTTTAAAGGACCAGTGTGTAAGATTTAGTAACATCTTGCGGTGAACTGAATACCACTCAAGTGTGCAGTAGGAATCATGGTGGCTGTGGAACCCACGAAAAACGTGAAAGGCGTGAAACCCTCTCTAGAGCCAGTGTTTGGTTTGCCCGTTCTGGGCTACTGTAGAAACATGGCAGCAAAACATGGCTAACTCTGTAGAAGAGGACCCGCTCCCTCTGTAGATTAAAACGTCTCATTCTAAGGTGACAA
>NW_023339718.1:7785763-7800600 GCF_004916995.1 Morone saxatilis
CCTCTGTAGATAAAAACAGTTCATTCTAAGGTAACAATTAACACAATTCTTATTTTCAGGTGATTATACACTAATGAAAACATAAATATGAATATTTTATTCAATTTCAGCCAATAGATCCTCCTAAATGTTACACACTGGACTTTTAAGGTTTAGGGTTTGGGTCAGGATTTGTAGGCATATGAACAGTTTGGGTTGACACAGAGACAGGGCCGCCCATAGGGGGAGAAAAAGGGGAAAGATTTCTGGAGCAAAGCCGTTAGGGGGACAATAAACATGTTACATAGGAAAGAGAGACCACCTGGATGCATTGATATGAGTAAAGCAGATTTGGGGAGGGCCCACTCAATGGGCCTCTTCTGTGGGATAAATCAAATGATACAAATGAAAGCATTACAATACAGCACTGCAACAGCATCAACCCTGTGGTGATGCTATATCCTCATCCTTGTCTTAATTTCATGAGCAAATAGATTTGTATCTTCAGCTATGAAACTATTATTCTCAATGACATATTTTATGTAATTTGGTAGATTCAAATAAATGTCCATACAAGCAATGATACAGTCTATTTAAAACAACATTCCCCCCCCCCACTCTGTACATCTGTTTAAAGAGAACAACAAAGTCTATGAGTGTATGCAAAAGCCACATGTTAAAATAATCACAGATATTTGGACTCTATGATTAGGAAAAAACAAAAAATGAGAAAATGTCACAGATTTCTGATTCACTTCAGTCCCCACATACTCCATCCATGCCCAAAAGGCACCCTAAGTTTGGTATACTGGCAACTGTGTATTGCCATGTCAACTTTACATTAGAAAATTCTCATAAGCGTCTTGATAAAACATACAATAAAAACTACTTTAAATACTTTGAATATGATTGACATGTACAGTATATCAGACAATTTCTATATTTAATAAATAATATCATACATCAGCATTTAGTGCATGTCGATGGTCATCTTTTATTAGATTTAAAAGCTTAATTAGAAAATACTTAAAATTCGACAAAAATATCACTGAGAAGATATAAATATTGATTTCGTAATTCAAACAGGCATTTACTGTAATTATCAATAATGAGCAAGAAAATGTCAATAAATAGAATCAATCTCAAAATAATTGCAACATGATTAAACTGAATTGTAATAGTGAGGAAATATAAAACAAACATAAAAAATCAGTAACAATTCTAGTAATTTCACCTATCTTATCTTTACAAAGCTATCAGAGAAGAGCATCTTCCTCCACCCAGACTTTTTCCATTAGAATAAAAAAAATGAGATTGCAAAACACTGATCTGGCTTATGTCTTTTAATAATAATAACCCCACGTTGCCTCCTCCACTTCTTGCACATCTTTCTTATATCTCAGCTAGAATGCATATACTTGACAGCTTATTTCAAGCTTTTTTAAAAAATAAATTCAAAGCTCTTTCTCTAGGAACTTTGTATATGATCTATAATGGGCTTAGTCATCGGGCTGTCTTTTAAAGCCTCCTTTTGCAGTGGCTGGCTTTGAATGCAAAAAATAATAATAATGAAGGAGAAAAGCAACTGAATGACAGTCATGAAATAGAAGAAGGACGGATCCATTAAGTGTAGGTGGATGTAAAACCATTGCAACATAATGCCACTGCCAAAACCTGAAGAAGGAGGGCTAGACTTCAAGAGAGCAAGGATTAGTTGAGTGTAAGGATTTTTGGTGTCAGGCGCAGGCAAAGAAGGTTCACATCAGGTTCACTTAGCTTCTGAAATAGGCTCATAGCGCCCTCTTGTCCACATTTTTTTCAATTGCACTTGTTAAAGCTCTCAGGGATCAGGTCTGAACTAGAGTTTATTCTCTAGTATTATGTAAGAATTCACTGACTGTGTGTGTGTCCAGACATGTAAATGTGCATGTGAATGCCAACATGCACTTGATTTAACTTTTTCTACCTAGTTTCCTTTGTTTTCCTGTTACTGTCATGCCTCGACTGTACCCACTCGAAGTGTGGTTCACCTGCTAATCTCAGTCTTCCTGTCACATTTTCTTTCTCACCTTTTCCTGATAACTTTCAGCTTTTCACTCTCATCACATGGCTAATTAAACCCAGTTTTTACTGTTGTACTTGACAGCCAAGACTGTAGACACATGATAGAGTAATGACATTTTGACTGGAGTATGTTGAAACACTGCTTTCTTTTTCTAGCTGAACTGACAAAAAAATTAGAAACAGTTATGTAGATAAATTATGCTACAAAACGCAAAGACAAAGGCAAATTTGATAATCCTTTGAAAAAGAGATAAATATTCATTATTTGAAAGGTGTATTTGTGTATCGAGAGGTAAGTTGTTGCCATGTTACTGCAATCATTTCCAGTGCAACCAAGAGGAGAAATAGTTCCTGATGGTTTCAAACACTTCATTAATTCTTATATGAAGCAGCCTGAAACATTAGCCTCTTTCTGTTTGCTAGTGCTGGGGTCTTACAGAGTGGAGTTAGTATTATATGAAAAGAGGAAAATGTATTTAAAGTTTTAAGACAGTAATGACTCTATGCTGAAGACAAATTGACAAAATGAGGTGGCTGTTTTTCTTCTCCTCTCTTTGTCTCTCAGACCTAACAGTTTCTACCATATAATGCAGCTAGGAGTAACAGTATACTTTCTCTGACTAACGTGATTGATATGTGATGTAACACAGTGACAGATGTCTACTTGACATAAAGGTGGTGGGTGGAAGACATACAGTACAAATACACCTTCCATTGCCATAACACCCCATTGAGAGTTACTTAGCTACAAGAGGAGGTAAAAACTACTCTAGATTCATAGCTCTTTGTTTATGACTGGTGTACAGTAGGACCCCTACATCTCCCATCCTTACAGGGTAAAGTTGCCCTCCAGCACTGACTATGAATAAACTTGTACGACCTTTTCTAACCTAAAACGTAAGTGAAAAAACTGTAGATCTGGTCCAGATCAGTATCTATGGACAACTTCACCCTGCATTTACTTTTGCACTTGGCCACTTCATTCCTCCCTGGTCCTATCAGTGTGTGAGTGTGCTGACCAGTGTTCTTGTCACGTGTAGTTTTGTCTATCAAAGCTGCGGAAAGCTGATGGTGTGGCCAGCTTTCTCATGGAGAGGCTGTCAGTCTTGGCTGTTTCAGGCCGTGCTCCAGACTTGCTCCTGAGGAAGGGGTTTCTGGTTCCTGCCAGACCCCGGCCCCCCGGCCCAGGCCCCCTGTCTGCCCCCAGACCCGGTCCCCTCTCCATCCTCTCACTCACCGACAGGCTCTTCCGGTGCGGAGGGGCCAGCGTGAGGGAAGGATGGGAGTCGTCTGAGGAGCAGCTGTTTGCTCGCTCCAGCCTGGAGAAGGGGGAGCAGAGAGGGGCCCCACTGGGCCCACTAAGGCCCCCTAGACGAGGGGTATCAGGGGCTGGAATCAGGTCCTCAGGGTCCTCTGGATCAGACTCCGTGTGACTAAGCTCTGCCTCTCTCTCTGGGTGAGAGGAACCAATGTCTGACGGCTTATCAAAGGGGAATGAGGTGGATCCTCCAGGGGAGTGTGAGCGTTCTGCAGGAGTGTATGGGGCTGAGACACAGCGTGTATCGATGCAGTCAGTGATGCTGGTGTACTCTGCAGCTTTTACCTGGACTCCTGCCCCCAGTCCGCTATAGCAGCCTCGTGGTGTGAACATCAGGCTGTGGGACTTGACCAGAGTGGGCTCATCCAGGAATGCTGTGCCTGTTGTAGAGAGGTAGCGGCTACTCTTAGAGCGCTCAAGCAGCCCTGCTGAGGGAGGTGGGGATGGTTCCATGTCCCACGGAGGTAAAGTGGTGTCTGGTAAGAGGTGGGCCGAGCACAATGACAAATCAGCAGCTGCACTGTCGTCAAACATGGCTCCAGCTGTTCCGCTGCTGCCTGCACCACCCTCCGAGTGCCTGTCGCCCATACCGCTGGTGGCAATGCTGCTGAAGTCCCGGCCTCCCGGCAGCACCGTCTCTATGATATCTGATTGTAGCGAGGAGTCTCTCTGGAGCTGTGGGACCACACGGAGAGGATCCAGAAAGACTTCCGAAGGCCCCACCTCCTCAGAAGTTGAGACATAGATATCAATGCATGACGATGGACGGTGCTGCTGGGAGACCGACAGCGTTGCCAGGGGGAGGGGCTTAGACTCCTTGGGGGCGGCACTTGAGGATACTGATTGGGAGCTGTTGGCTCGGTGGAGACTGAGTGAGCGTTCTTTGAAGAAGCTCTCAGCTCGTTCAGCTCCACTTGCACGTTCACCACCACGACCACCTCCAACATAAAATGAGTGGCTTCTTGTCCGTGTAGTCATGCTAGTAGGAGAGGGAGGAGACATGGAGCCCTCCGCTGTTCCCTCCAGAGCCTCCTGCAGGCGGTAGGCATTCCCTTCTGTGCTGTTAAAGCTGCTTTGACGGAGGATGTATGCTGCCTCTGGGCACTCACCCTGGCGCAGTATGTATGCTGAGTCTGTGCAGTCAGATGAAGTCCGGGAACGTACTTTGTTGACCTCCCCACGCTCAACACCTGTTACACGCTCCAGTGCTACAGCAATTCGTCCAATCAGCTCCTCCATTTGGGCCAAACGAATGTCAACCGTCTGCAGTGAGGCCTTCATGAAGTGTTCCCTTTCATTGACTTCCTCCAGACGCATTGCCATATTCTCCACCCTGATAGAGAAGGAAGGAAAGAAAAGACTCAATAGGGAAAAATGGTGGAGAAAGAGAGCGAGAGACCATCACACTGACAAAAGAAACCGAGAAAACACAAAAATCACAACATATAGTATTCTACATTTAGAAGTTGACTGCAAATACGGACGCAAATAACTGAATGCACTTTGGTACGTACATTGAAAGCTTGTGGTTTAGACTGCTGATAAATGTGAGCTTGGTTTTGACCTGTGTGCTGCCCATATAAGCAGTTATAGTCCAATTACTTGTGGTTAAATAAAAATAAAAGACAGCAGTCATTGATGTTCCTTAAAATCTTTCAGCTCATATGAGAAAATAAGAAAAATTATATGCTTGAAATGAGCACTATAACGGTTCTGTCACTTCCTCTATCTAACTGGTAGACAGAGCACTGCACTTATTTATATACCACTTTTCTACAGGCTGAAAGATTGAGGTAGAATGCACATACAAGTTTTCTGTGTGGACATGTCTGACCTTTCAGAAGTGACTCTGATCCTCTCATCATTAGAGGAGTGGAATCGATCATCTTTCTCCCTGAAGTATTCTTCTATGCATTGCTCCTCGAAGTCGTGGACTTTCTTCAGCTCATCCTCTGTGATGAAAAGTTCTGTGGATGAAAGAATTAATGTTACAGTGTTATATTTAACCGTTTGGTTAATAGTATAATAGTAGCAAAATATATAAGACTGTTACAGCACTAAAACAAAATATTAATTTACAGTGAATTTAAATTACAACTGCTGTTCACACTGCAACTCACTCAGTCCATAGTCTCTCTCGTCATCGTCATGCTTGCGCCAGCGACAACACAGATGTTTGAGGACCATAGTTATGTGACTGAAGATGATGAGGGGTGGAGGAAGGACAGGGCGCTCATGGAAGGTCATAATTAGCTGGTAGCGCTGGAACTTCCAAACCTGGTTGGAGATGGACTTCACTTCGAAGAATGTATTACTATGATGACAGACAGAGACAGACAGAAGTGCCACACGAACCAAGAAATATTACATCCACTGAAACTGAAACTAAACTGAATCAAGTCATCAGTGAGTCATCACTGATAGTATACAGATTGATGAACTGTTCCTTCACTTAACATGCTGCTGCACTGCAGAGAGTATATGGAGATTAAAATAAATGCAGCAGCCAACACTATAAATGGTTGCTGTAATGTGATTAAACATTTAATTTAACTGTTGTTGTTTTTTTGTGCACTTTTTGGTAATTATCCTGACAAATGTGAGGAAGAGGATGATCGTCTTTGCTACATGGATTATTCAGAGGTACAATAACAAGATCATTACAATGATAATGTCTCTGTGGAAGAAGCACAGTCCCATTCTGTAATACAATTAGCTAGCAGCCTCTAATATGTGCAGCTTACCAGTCGCCCAAACCGAAACTACGGTAATTTATCTTTTTCTCTCACACATGAACCTCAAGAAAAGTCCACAGGCAGTTATATCTATTTTCTCTGCAAAGGTTTGGTGATAGTTTTGGAGATGGGGGGGAATAATTTCTATCCTCATACTGCCTAAATACGTGGCCTGAGATGTCTGTAAAGCAGTGCACAGCAGAGCTAAAATCATTTGAGTTTACGTACTTGAACACAGCTATGAGTAGGTTGACCAGCAGTATGTTAGCCACCAGCAGATAGCAGGCCATGATGGCTGGGACAATCCAGGCCCCGGTCTTACATGGAGGCAGGGCCACCACCGCCCCATCCTCTGTAGTGATGTTCTGCCCACAGGGGGCTGCACACCGCCACATAACAAACAAACACATACAAGTTAATACAAAGTTAACTATGTTTGTAGATAGAGACTTGAATCCATTATGAATAACACTGTAGTAGAAATTTGTAGATGCACAACAAATTTGAAAGACATGCAGACGCATAACATAAACAGAAGATGCAATATATAGTAAAAAAAAATGTTTTTTAATTTAAGCAACTTAAAATAAAAAAAACATAAAACATTCAAGCACATACTGTACACAGAGTTACAAGACAACAACAAACAAAGAGACAAGCAGACCTGAAAATACCAAACAAAATGCATAACTATATAGTTTGCAAACAAACAAGAAGCATAATTTATCTTTATGCTTCTTAAAGAGGGGACTGGAAAGAGTGGACATTATAATGGTAGGGGCTCATGTTCAGAAATGTGCATCTTAAAACAAAATACACAAAAAAATGCATTCATCATGTCTCGTCACAATTCGTGTTCCCAATATATTTAAACATGTAGTTGATGTTTGAAATATATTGTCACATATGTGTGCCATAGCTTCATTCAGCAATGGTTGATTGCTTTGAATCATTTGAAATGTATTTAGGATACATAGTATGTTTTTTCCATCTGTGATGGTTCAGTTGCTGTGACTTATCTGGGGAACATTCAGCATTTGTTCTTGGTTTGTTTGCCTTTGAGATTCATTCTAGTCATGCTCATCGTTGCTAGATGTTCAATTGTTTCACACAATGCAGCCCAAAGACAGAGAACTGAAGTAATTTTTCTATTTTGTTTTTATTTTTACCTTCAAAAAATTTGGATCAAAAACTCTGACAACTGAACCACGTGAAAAAACAGATTGAAGATGATGAAAGGTGGCTGACTCATACAGTATATTCTGGTGTGGATGTGTGTATGTTTGTATTTTCTTCCTGTATGGTGTGGTATACATATGTAATTCAATGCTTACTTATGTTAAATGTTGGCTGTATTGGTAGAAATATTATGTTGCAATTGCTCCAGTGAGAAGCTGAGCCGGCGTAAAGGGAGGGTGATATGGTTTAGGTGACAGACGGTGTTGACATGGCAGGGTCACTTCTTCAAATGAAACTAATTGAAAGTCAAGGAACAAAATATGTGGAAGAAACATCAAGGGAATATCAAACTTTTTAAACTTTGATAGTTCCTCTTGATGTGACAACTGTCCAAAAAATCAAAGACCATAATAAACACATTTGAAAAGTGCTACTGCCATGTAACAGTGCCATTTGCCAGCAAGTGCCAAAATTAGTAAGGGTAAAGTTGCTTTCAAGCTATAACCTTGGGTCAAGCTACTTGTTTGTCAGTCAAAGATGTGGAGAAAATAGGCAGTCTCACTGAATCAAGCCATCATACTCCTTAAACTCTGTTAAACAAGTATTTAAAGAAAATGCTGTTTAGATACAGTAGCTGACCCAAGATACCAAAAACACATGATGGCAACTTTAACCTTAAAGCGTTTGGAGCCGCATGCACACTTTTGTCTCAAGTGGCCTCTAGTGGTAGGAGTGGGCATGACATGGTGGTAATGTGAGGATGATGAAGGAGAGGTGAGATAGGTGGATGTGGTTAAATTGAAGTCTATATCTATTGATTTACTGGGAGTTTGACTGCACTGGGAAATGTGGAATGGACCGTTACTACGCCAGCTTCCGTGAGTTCGAAAGTAATTTTCGACCAGCCAGAGTTTTTCATTCAGCCTGTGCTGTAACTTCCTACTATGCATATCTGAAACAAAGAATGAAAACATTATTTCAGATCTCTTCTCTTTGGGCCACTCCTCACATTCTGTACACACCATCATATACACTACCATACAGAAAGACAACAGAACAGCACACGAATGCACTCTCGCTCTCAAGACATTTTCCCAGACACTGCTCACAGTCTATGTTGATTTATTGATTGATTATCAAATGTCTACATGGTATAAAATAATGTAGAGACAGAAAAGATCAAGACAAACTGACAAATGTATGTCCTGATGTAAGAAGTCGAGTAACTTGACAGCAAGATTATGCAGATATGGTGATACAAAATGTCCTTATACTCAATATGATGTAATTTGTATTGTAGTAGAGTGTTTTAATATGCATGTTTTATAAAAAGACGTCTTCCAGTAATATATTAACCTGTGGAGGAATGAAAATTAAATGTAATTCTGCACTGAGATAGGTGCGTATTTGGTCACATTACTTGCATCTGTCTTCAGAGTCAGGAACTATTCTCCCCTGAAGTAACAAAAATTAAGTTTATTCAAAAGCTCTGACACTGGCCCTGAACTTACGGTCAATCTGGTCAGCAAACACCTCTCCGTAGATCATCCAGTAAGGCATGAAGAAGATGTTCCTAGCTAGCATCCAGGACGGGTCTTCATTAGGGTGGAGGATGGCTTGACGTGCCACCCCAAAACTCATCAGCACCACCAACATGATGATCACAAAATACATCATGTCGATCATCTGACAGAGGGAAGGGGGGAGGGGAGTAGAGGAGGATTGTCAAAGAGAGAAGGGAAGGGGTGAGTGGTTTGAGAAGAGAAAAAAATGGGGAGCAGTTGGTAAGAATGTTTGTACGATGATAAAACGAGAAGTAATGAATTAACTAAAGAAAGCAGTAATGAGGCAAAACAAGAGAACAGGAGGGGAGTGTGTTGGTCTGTTACAGCTGGAGAAGCAGCTTAAAAGTTTGATGAATGCACTTTTTGATTATTATAACTCTCAAAGCCTTGGTTGATCAATCAAACTTCAATTTAATTAGCTCTGGAATGAAACCTAAACTCAATATTTAAAATGCACTTAATTTAGGTTAATCCCAGAGAACGGACAAACCAAACACTGGCTGTAGATAGGGCATTTCACTTTTTTAGAAGTTTTGCAGACACCATAATTTCTACTACACACGCCTGTTCTCATTCCCAGGTCATCAAATAAAGACGCGAGCAGTATTCAGTTAGTTACTCCTAGATACCACTAAATCCTACACATTGGATCTTTAAAAGCCAAATGAAAGCTATATTGTAATTATTATTACTTAAAATCAAGAGGTGCATACCAATTTGACTGAAAATCACTATAATAATAGTTTTTTCTCTCTAATTACTGATTTTAATATCAAAGAGAGTTTGCATCAAGTGATCCATAGCCCATGTCAAAGACAGGCACACATCAGACAGATACAGATTTAGGCGTTTGATCCCTTTTTTAGTTTTGTCTTCATGTATGTATCAGAGGCTCTGATCTTGTGCTCGTTGAGATCAAACAATAAGGTTTAGAGGCACAGAAGCTCTATTAGGACCAAACCTGCACACCACATACAAATGAAACCTTTGTAATCATAGGACTCTGTGAACTCTGATAATCGGTATGGATCATGCTAAGTAAGGTCAGAAGGCTGAAAAAGTCCAACATCAATAAAGAATACATAATGGGGAGAGAATGAGAAATACTGTACATAAAAAAGAAAATTCACACACTCACACACATACATGCACGCACACACATCATCATCATCATCATCATCATCATCAACAACCATGCCTCTTCTCACCATCTTGCCAATCATCATCACATAGGGACCCAGGTACTTGTTGACCCCAAAGATGTCCAGCAGCCGAATGTACCAATAGATGATGTTGACGCAATAGATGACCCGCCCGTAGCTCATGAGCGGTGGCTCCTGGAGACGCAGAACCATGCCAACGGAGAATATAAGGATGGCCATGAGGTCTGTGATGTTCCAGTACTCCTGAAGCCACACCTTCACCTTCTGTAACAACTTCCCCGGCTCTGACATCAGGATCTGGAAGAGGGAAATTAGTTGAGAAAAGGAAAGGAAGCTGAGAATGCTCAAATGCAGGACTGATCGAAAGATTTGTCAATAAATGCAGAAACTGAAGGGGAAAGTGAGCCTGAAAATTGATTAAGATAGAAGAGCAGAAAAATAGAAATGCATTATAACATGACCACCATAAGAGGGCAGTATGAGTTCACCAATCAGGGCATCTAGCAGATGTCTGAGGAGGCATTGTTGTGCAGCTGAGAATGATGTGACATAATGATTAATGCATTTCATACACTTACAGTACAAACACAGCCACAGAGTGAGGCTGAACTAGATCTCATATGGCCACATATCGCATTTTCTATTTAGTCTTTTTGTTTTCTTAATTTTCCCATCCGTCTCATATCTTCATTTCCCCTTGCTTTCTCTTTCCCCATGACTCTTTCCTTTGCTTACCCTCCAATGATCACAGTTTTTCCTATTTATTATGAGCTGTTTGGTGATATAGACATAATGTTTACCCTCTGCCCTTTACCACAGAACTCATTGAATTAAACTATAGCCAACATTAGGGTTGATGAGCTTTGTGTATTCGGTTCACTGGGTAGTGGTGAATAATTGATTATTGTGTCTTCACTATAGTTGTGCATGGTGCACATTTGCATGTAGCCACAGCTTAGGATCTGTGGTACCTCTCTCATCTTCTCAATGCCGTTGGTGAAGATGTAAGCAATGACGATCCACTCTTGAGGAGAGGGCCACAGGTCCATCTTGACCAAGACAATGTAGTTGAACAACATCAGGTAGCCCACGTACGCCATCTATGTAAAAACACAACAGCAGAGGGAAATCAGCAGGGACACATGTATGGCTATGTGCTTGTGTGATTTTCCAATATTAGCAAACTGCACATCAATAAAGTTCAATTATCTTTATGCAACTGGCTCAAAGGGCTACTGTGAAAATGTTTTTTGTGTGAAACTGCTCAAATTAAATAGTTATTCAGGGAATGATTGACCCTCATTACACCTCCCTTTCAAGCAGATTTTCAGATCTGATAATAGAGATTTAATGTCAAGACACTTGATTGCTGCACCTCCACAATTGGCCTGAAAATGTCCATTATGTGTCTCCCATGGCTCTACAGTATCTATTTAAATAGATGTCAGCTGTCCAGTTCAGTTTTTCCTGCGCTTATTTGTGCACTGTGGCTCATCACGATGCAGAAAAGATACTTTTTTTTTTTTAAAGTACTTTTTTGGGGTCTTTTTATTGCCTTTATGATAGTGACAGCTGGAGAGAGACAGGAAAGAGGGGCATAGAGAGGGGATGACACGCAGCAAAGGGCCACAGGTCGGATTCAAGCCCTGGGCCGCTGCAGCAAGGACTCAGCCTCAGTACATGGGCCACTATCACAATGCAAGTCTGACCATCTAAAGATTATGCCTGGAGGACCTGGCAGAAATGTATTCAAAATCAATTGTGTTTTTCCTATTCACAGTTCCTGACACTACTGGATTACAATCATATATTTGACATTTTTTATTCGCAATTAATGATCCAATATCCCTATACTTAGGACTTATACTGAACGAATGTAATGCAAAATCGTGAACTATTTCTACCTTTACATTTGAAACAATAACAAATAGCTTTAACATATATTCAAATTATAGATTCAATAAACTACAACACACTGGGGATGGATACTCTTGTAGTCCATGATTGAATCAGGAATTCCAGTGATGTAAGCAGGTAAAATGATTTTTAATATTGTGTGACCAAGATTGTCCTTCATGGACCAGTGTGTATGATGTATTGGCATTTAGCGGCATTTGAATACAGCTTGCCTTCCAAGTATGTAGGAGAAACTACGGTGACTGCAAAAACAAATGCTTCACCTAGAGCCCAGTGTTTGGTTTGTCTGTTCTGGGCTACTGTAAAAAATATGGGGGTTCAACATGGTGACCTCCATAAAGGCTCACCCTGTAGACAAAAAACGTCTCATTATAACATAATGAAAAGACAACACTTCTTATTTTCAGGTGATTATACACTAATGAAAACATACCTATAAATATTGTATTCCATTTCTGATAATAGATCCCCCTGAATGTTACACACTGGACCTTTCAGTCCCACATGCACAGTTCGTCTGTATTATAAGTTTGACTGATATTATTATAAACAGGGCAGCGCTCTACAGCGGATCTGGTAATGAGGTAAAGTCCACATATTGACCCTGAGAAAATCCAGCATCTGTTTTAGGAGAGCAATAATGACATTCACAGTAGAATGTTTTTCTTTAACCTGAAGGGCAAGAAGGAGCAGTGAAGAAGGAGAAGAGGGGGGTAAATCACACAAGAGAGAATAGCATGAGACAAAAGGGAGCCGAAACATTTTCTCAGCATAAATAAACAGTGAAATCCCTGCTGGTGATGTAAAGAGATGTTTTCACTGGGCAAGCAAACTGAAGGAGCCCAAGATGGCGTATGGGAAACAAAGGATCAGCTTATACCAAACATTACACACATGCTCAGAGGCAGATACTGTACAAAACACAAGCTGTACACAGACTTCAACGAGAATCTAGATGAACAGTGCCGTATAAAAACTGTAAAGACACGCATTGTACATTCTAAAACCAAACTTTAAATCAAATAATATTTACTTAATGTAATATTTCAATATGGTAATATATTAATTATAGCATAGTGCCATAACTGTGAGGTTTCAGTGTGTGTTTACACTGTGAAGACCTCCTTGTTTGTTCTTCAATCCCTTTCTCTCCCTCACTCGCCTGTAGTTTTCTCACCATGTTGCTCCCATCACTCTCCCCATCTTTTTCACACTAAACTTTCACACCCGAGTAAAGCTGGGTAATGACAGGGTGGAACAGCGGCTTAATGACAAAAGAGGCACTGTGGCAGTAGACGCTAACGGCAGGGAACAAGGAATTGATGCTATTGCAGAAATACAGTAAGCACTGACAGTGCCAGCAGGAAGCTGAGAGTATGTAGGTGGTGTTGCTGAAGCTGACACTGACCGTATGGAACCAGAACTTGACAATTGGAGCATTGTAGAACTCGTATATTTTGCGTCCCAAGGGGATGAGGCGGTGGCGGTTCTGAACCTCGTCAACATCCTTCTTTCTGGATGTCTCTGTGGTTACCTTTCCCAGCATTGCCTGGGGGAATGTACACCCCACATGGAGCGAGGGAGGAATTAAAAGGTGTGAAGGATAAAAGGATGGAGAGAGTGGGGGAAATTCAGACAGAGGATGGAGATGGAGACAGTACGTGGAAGGGAGGAGGTGGGATGGGAAGAGTTGAATAACAGAAAGAAAAAATGGGAAAAGAGGAGGAGGGGGAGAGGGTTACATTATGGCTACTGCACAGTTTAAATATCATAATAAAAGAAGCAAGCACAGGCAATGTCATCATTCCAAAATGTGAAATGTGTGTTTGACGTGGAGTGTTGGGTGAAGGCTGGTAACACAGTATGACGCAGACACAGACACTCATGGATTGTGTCTCAGACAACAATTAAGAGACAGAAGAGAGGCAAGATAATGACAGAAAGAAGACAGAAACAGAAAAAAGGAAAAAGATAAGACATAGATATCTCATTTAAATCTGTGACACATTTCCTTATCCATGAGAGATGGTACGGAGCCCACTGTTTTTATGGTGTCATGGTCTTAATGTCAAAGCAACACCAGACCTCTGAGGGAGTTAATTCATGGAATTGTATTGTATGTCAAGAAGTACAGCCTACTGCCCTACAAAGGCAAAAAACAAACTACATATTTGGGCAAAATTTAGTTATAACCTGTATCTGACTTTCTGACGTCGGTTTTATTAAATTGAACTATATTATGCCATAGTAATATGTAATTTCTGTGAAAGCTTTTTAAATTTGCAATGACTTAAAATCTGTGTGCTGTAGGACTCATTATTGCACTCCCTGCAGTCTCTGCCATAGAAAGACAGCGACCTAGACAGCTTAAGTAAGAGGGCTATATCAAGTGAAAGCTAGCTTGGAGGATAGAAGTTCAGTTATTAATTCTGTGAATGAAAATAAAAATAATAAAAATAAATAAATAAATAATATTTTTTTTTATTGAACACTTTGATTATTCAGTTTAAATCAATTTATGAAAACAGAAGGGAAAAAACAGCTAAACTCCTTCTAAAGGTAGCTACCTTAGCAGATCTCAATAGCTGACATTATTTGACTCTAGTGAATTTTATGTAAATTAGTGGTTAAGCTACCACTAAATCACATACTTCAATGTATTAAAATCGTAAATTTATGTATCATGTATCATTATGTATCACCAACTGAAACCCTCTAACTCAATACTTATTCCAATAAGCTATGGATTAAATAATCAAAATCAAATGAAAGTAAATTTTCTAGTTAAAATGGATAAAAAAGCTGAGAGAACACATTTCTCTGAGTATTCAGTTTAGTTTATACAAAGGTATTTGCGTTTGGTAGGTATTGTGTTAAGACTATAGCTATTATTTTTCTGGGTAAAATAAGAAAAAGA
>NW_023339718.1:7800641-7802929 GCF_004916995.1 Morone saxatilis
AAAACTTCCCAATCTTTTTTCTCAACTTCACTGCTTCTGTAGTTACTGAGCTCTGTCTTTGTAGGGCAGCATAGCAGACCTGGGCAAGGATAAAATCTGACCAAGTATCTGAAATACATGATGAGTAGTTGGTTTATGTTCCAAGGTGATATGTGCAACAGTGATAAAAAACATTTCTAAGAAATCGCCATTAGTAAGGAATCAAGGAATTTCTATTTTTTCCAAATATTTGAATCATATACAGCCAAAGTTTTGTCCGAGGCACACACAGACAGGGCCTTCAGGGTGAACAGATTCAGATGCCAGTGTGTAAATCACACCATGCCTTTAAGGTACTGAACATGCACATAATCTGATCAGAAAGTTGCCACAAGCTTTCACACAAACAACATTCATCACAGTGTGGTTTATCTAAAGCATCTGAGAATAGGACAATACAATCTCCCTCTGTGGTGTAGCAGTCTGTGTATATCTGTATGAATCTTTGTGTGATTCATAAGTATCTGAGGGTGCATTTTTACAGTCAGAAGCCAGGGCAATAGAGAGGGCTCATTGCAAATGCATCCTCTGGCAGCAGGTTTCACCACAGTGCCTCAAGGACTGCATGTGAAAAATGGCCTGTTGTGTGAATCTTGCGCTGGCTTGCTGGCTGTGCTCAATGCAGATGGAGAGTATGTACAGTGGTGCAGTCAGGCATTCAGGACCAGTTCAATCCCTCAATGGGACAGCCTTAGATTCAGTTTGTGTATTAAAATAGCCTTTCCAAATTCTAGTCTTGATTTCAACACACAAACTGAATCCTGGTATCATCTCCAGAATTGATTGGATTGAAATGGAACGAGTCCTAATTCTGCTGTACATCCATGTCTATGCAGATGGACCAACTCTTCCACTGTGAGCCGGGAGAAGGTGCTCAGACTCCGCATGATTTAAGCTCTGCAGCAGCAGGCGGACATGGTTATATAATGCAAAAGCCTGGGCCTCCCATGCTCAGCAGCCGACATGCTGAGTGGTATGCTGCAGCAAGCCATCATCACGATGGGAGAGAGTGAGGGGCAGCAATCGGCTAGCATACAGTACTGTACCTCAATCAGAACTGAGCTTGGAGAGAGGGAGAAAGAGAGAAAGAGCTAGAGAGAGAGGGAGTTGAAAGCAAAAGAAATAAAGAAACAAAAGAACCAAAGAGAGAAAGAGAGAGCCGGGAGGAGAACAAGAGGGACCAAAGGAAAAGCAGAGAGAAATAGGGAAGGAGATAGATGGAAGAAGAAACATACACGAGGGAACCCACAAGCGGCGACAGACTGAGACGCTACAACTCCAAGACCATGTCTTTGCTGAGACGACGAGAAACAGGAAAGGCCGATTTGGCTGAAAGGGTCCATTTGGCCAGAATAGGGAAATAAGTATGTGTGTGTAGAAAACTGTGTGTGTACGTGTGTGCATATCGGAATCTCATTGTGGACAGAAACAACATTATATAAAATTGTTCCACAAGAGATATTAACAAAGGACAAATAATCTGGGCTATATGTTCAATGATCAGTTTTATAATCTGAACAAAACATCTGTAAATTGTCTAAAGTTTGAGTATGTGTATAAATTCTGAGATGCGGGGCTGAGGTGGGTTCTCTCACCACGGAGTTGTACTGCGTCTCACAGTAAGATCTTACTGTGAACTCCATGTCTTCCTCCTCCTTCTCCTTGACTGGTTTCTCAGGCTCCTCCTCCTCCTTCTCCTGCAGGTAGGCCTCCTGATCCTGGGGCATGTAGGACATCTCGTCCTTGTTCTTGAACTCTAAGCTCAGGATGGACGGTGGCAGAAGCAGCCCTAAGATTACCTGGGTGATGAGGAAGATGGGAAGTGGAGGTGGAGGAGGACAAAAGTTAGTGACAAGAGCTGGAAGTGACAGATGTGATAAAGATGTACAGTTTTATTAACAGCACAGCGGAAATTAGGACAGGGAGAGTCTGGAACAAAGCAACCTCCATAATCGGTCTGCGACACAGACATGTGAAACTCACATATTATAAATTTACCATTGTGAATACATCCCCGTCATGCCTCGGCCTGAGCATGGCTGAATGACAAAGCTTTGGTATTTGCGACAGACGAGGCGAGGGTTCTCATTGTGGAAGTCAATTACAAAAGCATTAGTCCAGACAGGCAGCAAGGGTACTGTGCTGCCACGATGGATGAGAGGGACAAACACCCGCAGCAGATAAAAGAGGCAGGCGTGATATAAAGACTTCAGATACATACCAGTCAAACAAGAAAAGCACGAGTGAGG
>NW_023339718.1:7802940-7806045 GCF_004916995.1 Morone saxatilis
AGGTGTAATTGAGTGTCTTCTTATCTTAGAAGCAGCTGTCTTTAATTTAAGAGTGAAATATATTTTCATTGCATTGACTACTGGCTGAAACTGAAATTTAAGTTTACTTTACATTACTTTCTAAAGAGTTATTGGCAGTTAATGTTATAATTTAATAACAGTTAGTCAGTAAACTGACAGTAAAGTCAGATGACTTGACAAAATAATGGAATATAGAAAAATTATAGTTTCAGGAGGACAGAACGGAGGTAGTAACCAGTGAGAAATACAATCATAACCACAGCGCAGAAAGTGATGTATCAGGTTCTGTTGTCATCAGTCATGTCAAGTGGTTGAAAGCAAAGATATCAATAGTTTGTCAGACTGTGAAGAAATCAATGTACTCATCTTTTGCAATTCATAGTAAACATGTAGCCTCCAGTAACCATATTCTAATATGACTTAGAGTGTTGCCCTCACAACTATAGCAACTCAAAAATGTACACACATATTATTTTGACAGTGTTATTTGCTGTATATCATGAACTCCTGGGGGCACCGAAGCTTGTTTGTTCCACTTGTGGTTTCCTTTCCGTCTTTCTGTGTCTTTCTGCTCCAGTGAGCTTGCCTTAGCAGCGCACTCTCTCCCTCCCTCCTGCAAAGGCCAAACCATACTTAAAGCACTTGTATTCTGCCCTGCTCTGCTAGACCCATCATCCTGTCTCACTCTGTGTATGAATGAGTGGGAACCCAGCGGTCCCTTCAGCAACTCCCAGGGCAATTCTTCATTATAAATAACTCTAACCTCTCTGATCTGAGCAGCTACCTCCTATCACCCTTCCACCAGACGTCTGGAAAACCCACATGAGCAAAAATTGCACACAACTCAACCACCAGTCTTAACTGAAACCTCTCCCCTTGACTCAAAAGGATGTTCACCACATAAGCCTCAATATGAAATATGTGGGACACAAGTTCAAGGTTTTTAAGTAATTAAGGTCAGTTTTTCTGTCCCCTCTGGCTTAACAGAATACTTTGTGGGCTTATACTAATGAAGGCTGAAGATCGACCAGGAGGGCCACCTCACCCAAACACTCATCACACTAATGTTTCTGCAAAGTATTACTGTCAAATAAAACCCTTTTCCCATACATAAATACTCTGGAACCAGATACTTGACAACTTTCATTAGTTATTACTAAACTACAGGATTTAGATTTGTCTAGAATCCAGAGAGAAAAATCTAAGTTTTACATGATGTAATTGTAAACGGACCAACTTTGCTGCATTGGGAGGTTGGTCTGTTGAGTCCTGTGCTCCCACAAGATAAAGTTTTCGAACTTTCAGTGGTGACCTGTCTACTTTTCACAGTCCAGTGCTCTCCACATTACGGGGAATGAGACATCACGGCCAAACCACAGTTATAACCAGCCATACTAATGCGGTTCCAGTTTTAGTTTAGTTTATTCCTCATTACTAGAACTTTGTTTGAATAAAAGCTCCTTTTCTCAAGTTTGGGTCATATGAATTTAATGACGATAAACTTATCCGTCAACATACACACTGATACTGTACATGTACACTGATGTAATTGTAATAAGGTAATACTGGGTGGCCTCTGCTAATCATTTAGGTAAAGTATGTCCAAAGCAACTTAAAATTTTCAGACACTGTCTATAGTAAGGTACTCTGCAATTCTTTCTGCTTCAGATCTCTACATTTCCACACATCACACCTGGTAGTTGTCATGTACAGCACAACCACTATCCACTTAGCATCGCCACTCAGCAAATCCACAGAAGCGATTTGGGCCACCTCTTTTGTAGTTTCTGAGGGAGGTGAGAGGGTTTCTCATTACTTCCTCAATTCAACTTTTCTCAGGCAGTCTGAGGGGATTTAAGCATTCCAGTGCAGCCATGCCTCTCTTAACATCAAAGCCTGCAGTCACTGTGAGATGCACAGACATCTTATTTAATGTAAGTACACTTTTCTTTACCCACAGGTTATCCCAAACATCTGGCCCATTTATATCACCTTCAGGCCTGAGTTCTTGCGCATGCGCAGGCGTCCCATCCACATGTCGGTCAGCAGCATCTGACTGCAGGTGTGAGCGATGAAATCTCTGTGTTTGGCTGCTACCGCCAGCTGCAGGCAGGTGGCGTTGCTCCAGTTCTTCAGCTCGTACGTCAGCAGCTTCATGGCCATCTGCTCGTCCTGTTTATAGGACTGGTCTAAAAGTTCCACTGCCAGCTGAGCAAACTCTCTGGGAAATTATATGCAGGACATATACATAGACACAGAGACAGTAATACACTTTGTCCAAACATGTAAAAATGTAATTAAACTGGTCAAGGAATCACTGACCATCTGGCCAAATTCAGAAAGAGATTAAATTTGCACACAAACACTTGCACACATACACACAGCTAAACCATTTTATGTATAAACAAAGCACACAGGCATGGTCAAAGCCTCACATGACAAGCATATCTAATTTCTTTAGTAGATGCACACACATGTGTACACAGCAAAGGGGGCCCAAATCTCACTGGTAATTAAGTCTGTATCTTTTTCCAAGGTTAAAGGGTTTAAGGGCCAAGTTTATAATGTTTGTATACTGCATGTGGAACAAGAAATTCTGTGTGCAGATTTTAAAGTTATGATTACAGAACGACAGAGCTAATATGAAATATTTCTTGGAGAAATGAGGCCAAAATATGAAAAATTTCTATATATGGGAATGTAATATGGCCAACACACACACACATGCAGTAAACACAACCATACAAATACTCAAAAGTGCAAACAAACATAAAGCTTAATATGTCCCTCTCCAGACAATAGAAACATTAATCAAGTTCAAAAGATCAAGTTTCCCTCTAATTTGAGTCTCTAAAAAGACTTTGTTCAACACAGACACACATACACTTACAAATTAGAGTACAATATTGCACAGTACACTGGAAAGCAATCTGTTCTGTGTAGTTTAATGTGTATAACAAGGCACCAACACTGCTGGGCTTTGAAAGAATTTATCAAACACAGGCTCGCAATGCAGCACATGACACATTTCAGCAGTGTTGTGTAAATAGAAAAATAAATTATGGAAGAAGAAGAAGAAGAAGA
>NW_023339718.1:7806070-7808912 GCF_004916995.1 Morone saxatilis
AGACAACCTTGAAAAAAAAAAATACACTGGAGCGACTTTCACCTCTGGTGGAGTTATTTTTTTACTCAAAAATTAAAGAAAAAGTATAAAAAGAGAGGACAAATGTAATCTATGAACATTTTTTATTGAAAAGGTGTATGAGATCAAGCCTGTTATGTGTAGTTTGTGGTGTAGCCACTTTTGTCCTTTTCACCTTGTGTCCTCCAAAGTCTGAATTTGCCTCTGCATTCAACTAACTTTCATCATGTAGGGGAGGCGTGAGCCAATTAAAAAAAAAAAAGCATTATAAAAATTTTTGCTGGCCTGATATGTACCCCCTAGACATGTGCCTAATGTGGCCAAATACAAGCGCCAGGTCCTTCAGACATAAAGTTCTGAGCTTCGTCCAGATTCCTTGGTTTCCTTGTAATTTCAATTCTGAACCAAGCTTTGACTGAGTACACTAATAAATAGTTCAGAGTCAACCTAAAACACTAACGATAATCATGGCCAATAAATATAATCCATTTTAGGCCAAGGTCACCGCCAAATATGTCTATCTACATAGCTTGGTCTCCTCTCTTTCCACCCTACTCACCTGCTATGCGATCCCAACCAGGATGACATGCCCATCGCAGGGGAGCGGGGTCGCCAGAAGACGGACACGTAAACGGGAGAGGGGGAGGAAGTGGACATCGATTTGGACGACCCCGGAAAATTTAACCATTTCCCTTTTCCCCTTCCATGAGCTTATTGGTGTGCGGCCTGCTGCCTCATGAAACGTCAGAAGATGGCACTGTTCTTTTGGCCAGCATGGCAAGAGGCCATGGGCGGGAAGGCCCTTGGTAGCCCTGGTAAGCTTTAAGGCCATGGCCCGCATGAAGCCTCTGGAGAACGACATGGTGGATGACATCTCCCAGGAACTAAACCACAACTCCAGGCGTGGGTGACACACATTGTGTTACACACACACATATAGGCCAACGTGCTGTTGTGCGTTTTAAACACCCATACTTCAATATCCACGATTCTGTAGCAGCCTGAGCAAGACTTTTACTCATGGGAAATGTTTCTGCACTAAATTTAATTAATGCAAAAGTTGAGTGGAGAGTAGACAAACCACACAAGACAAGCGAACATTTCTACCTCCACAGTCAGTGACTAATACAGCCACCGCCAACTCTAACAACAGACAACCAACACACTTAACAAGCAATTCCTCCCTGGCAAACGACCCTGTTTCAAGAACTCCCCAGCACGACAAACTTCCCACATGGGCGACTAGTCACACGGTAGACACATAAGAATACAAAAACTTAATAAACATGCATCAATCGTTAGTACTCAAAGGACTCCATGCATTATGAGAATATAAGAAGGTAAATCACTAGAGACTGAAAAGCTGGCAATATGGAAACTGAACCTGCCTAATTATAGGGAAAAAGTTTTCAGATACACCTCACCAAATGAAAGCACAACCAACACGCCCAAAATGCCCACCAAACACACATTTGCAGTTTCAAAAAAGGAAAAAGCCGCAGCATGGGCAGAATATTTGAGAATCAACTTTCACACAGAGAACTATTGTACTGGTCTCCTCCTTCGAAAAACCTCCTTTAAAAATACATAATTTATTTTTATCTATTGTGTAATAATCATACGTAAACGGTTGTGGCACTGGTATTCTGTGAATGCCTTTTATGTAGGAGTGTGATGTGTCGCATACTAGTAGAACTCAAGGGAAAAACTTCAATAGTATACTTATATAACTAACAACAAATACATCATTAGATAAACTGCCTCATAATATTCAGAATGGAGGTGTATACTTTTACTTTCCAAGGCGCTTGAACAATAAGCATCGACTCGATCAAATTATTGTTGGCATATTCTAATACTATATATAAATACACCGACAATGAAAATCATGACTTTAAAACCAACACAAAACAAACAAACATATTGGAGAACACCGGAGGATTCGCGGTTCCCAAAGTACCACACAAAGAACCACAAAAATAAATGCAGTGTGGACTTGTACGCTCGGAGAGTGCAGTTTTCACCTCTCCTGAGACACTGACACAAGAGGTGACCAATTTGAGCAAACAAACGGAAAATACCTAACACTCTCTCTCCAACGGGTTATCGTTAGTGTTTTAGGTTGACTCTGAACTATTTATTAGTGTACTCAGTCAAAGCTTGGGTTCTAAATTGAAATTACAAGGAAACCCAAGAATCTGGATCGAACTCAGAACTTTATGTCTGAAGGACTGGCCTTGTATTTGGCCACAATAGGCACATGTCTAGAGGGGTCATATCAGCCAGCAAAGATTTTTATAATGCTTTTTTTTTTTAAATTGCTCACCCTCTACATGATGAAAGTTAGTTGAATGCAGAGGCAAATTCAGACTTTGGAGGACACAGGTGAAAGGACAAAGTGCTACACACAAACTACACATAACAGGCTTGATCTCATACACTTTTCAATAAAAAATGTTCATAGAATTACATTTTGTCTCTCTTTTTATACTTTTTCTTTAATTTTGAGTAAAAAAATAACTCCACCAGAGGTGAAGTCCTCAGTGTATTCAGGTTGTCTCCCTGAGACTGACAATGCCAGTTAATGCCTTAATGGCATGGTGGCATTGATCTCCAATAATTTCACATTATAACAACTGTGGACTACTGATGATTGATCAATTACAGAGATCTGAGAAATGGCCTTCGGTGGCTGTAGAATTTCCACATAGAAAGATATGGTAATAGTGACACTGTTAAAAGAGTAAGTTTGTGATTTTATGGATGTTTAGAAATGACTGCAGGACCACAAACTTATATCTTCAACAATCAGAAGTGTCCAAGG
>NW_023339718.1:7808924-7810232 GCF_004916995.1 Morone saxatilis
TAACAGCAGAACATTTTACACATTCTGTTTCATGGCCGGGCTGTCTTGCTTTCTTTTAAAAAGAAAGCAAGACATTAAGGGAAAAAACTTTAACAGACACAAACAAGAGAGAACACACACTGACATGAGATGGATTTCAAACAGGCAGACATACAAAGGAATGGACAGCCATGCATGTTAGATATAAATACCTCTGAGAAAACTGTAGACACATGCTGTGTTAAAAGCTTTATGATGTGGATACGTCATGGTGTGTACACCATGGATACATGTAAGTACACAAACCATGTATTATGTAATCCTGTTAGGTCGGTCATTACCAATTCAGTTCAATGTAACCGGGATGCTCTGACATGTATAATTAAGAATTATATATATTTATACTGTCTGAAGCATTAAACAGTTAAGCACATCTTTGTTTTTTTCATTTCATAAATCTGAAAAATGAAAACAACTTTCTACAAGCTAGTGTGAAAAGTATGAATAATTGTGCTTTACACTGAGCCTTGAACTGGCTCAAAAGAAAAAGAAAACACATTGCCAGCAAAATTATTAAATATGCCTCAAGGTCTTCATTTCAAAGACTGCGAGGCACACGGCACACACACAAACGACTATTTTGCTGAAAAGATTCTGGACTGACTATACACTCAACACGTTATGAGGGAAAAGTGCTTTAGACGAGAGAGAGGAACAGTGAAGGAATGACTAAATAACAACCTTGATGAGATCAACACTCACCTCCATCCCCAGCAGTTTCAGGGCTTTGGGCTAGAAAAGCAACAAAAACATAAACAAACAGAACAAGACCTTGTCGGATGTATTTTATAGAGTAATGTACTCTATAAGTACAACACAGCACAGACTGACAGACACACAGACTCACTCACATGAGACCAGGAATATTCTTTAATATGGTAAATCACTCACTTTCAGTTTAATGGCTGTCTTTAAAATGGCAACAACAATGAGGGACAGTATATTGTGTTGGTGTGATTGACAGTATACGATGCATACTGCAACAATCTGTCGCGGTTGCGTGTTTGCATGTATTAAAGCAGTATTTGTGCATTTGGTACAGTACTGTGTAGCTGTATTAAAGCAGGGCATGTATGAATTATGCATTCATGAGCCATCATCTGAGCTGGTAAAAATAGCCCAGGTCTCCTGTGGGGATTTTGATATCTGCATCTATTTCGAGGCTTTGTTCTTGGTTAACGTGTTTGTGAGTGTGCGTGCATGTGAAAAAGTGATCGCACGTTCATTTCATCATGAAAATCACAGCTAAATTGGAACTGACTGACACAC
>NW_023339718.1:7810260-7829160 GCF_004916995.1 Morone saxatilis
TCTCTCTCTCTCTCTCTCATTTTGCCTCTTTGCTTAGTCTCTGCCCTGTTCCTTTGCTTTCGCTTTATCTGCGTCTTTCCAGCTGCTTTGTTGCTGCCATGGCAGACATACAATGAGATAAACAGGCACATGGAGACTCACACACACACACTCACAAACAAACACACTCATACATACAAACAAAAAGGTGCACAATCAAGCAGAAATATGATGTTTAAGACCCAGCTGTGTGTACTTCTATTTTCATCACACCTGTGGCGGTGTGTGAGGTATTGAGGCAGAATGAGAGATTTAGAACAACAGATGAACATATACCATATAATGTGCAGTATGTGTGGTGTAAAACACACAAACACTATAGCACGATGTCAATGATCAGTTCCTCCACTTTGATTGAAGGTGTGCTAATCAGTGAGATGAGTTTCTGTAGCGGTTGGATGTGTGTATATCACTGGGGTTATGATGGCACATGATGAAGAGCCACTGCTATAGATGGATGATTTGTTGCATCAAGCTAATAATAGCTTGTGCTGTGCTGCCTCTCTACCTGAAGTGGAAATGAAGAATAACGGGAAGACAACTCTTATGTTTGACCTCTGCTGATGAACAGCACTTTGATTGTAGGAGATTATGATTTGTGTTAATTAGTGATGTGTGTTTTTAATGGATGTTCTTTTGGGCTGTCAGGCTGAGATATGTAGATTTATATTCCATCCTAGTGCTTCATTAGCTAGCAGTTGCACCTTGAAGACAAACCCACTGGTTGGGGCTGATAGATTAGCTAACCAAAATAGTTGTCAGTTGATTTCCATTTATTCCTAGATAAACTATTCCTGTCCTGCCAATTCAGTCATACATTTTACTCATATTTATAAAAGTTACTTTTCTAAGCAAAAGAAAGATCAGAATCCACTTGCTGTATAAAAAACAACATACAATACAGTATGTAGTTCACTAATTTCTGTCATCATTGCTCCAAACATCAAGTATCACACTTAATAAAGGCTCCTGTTCATTCAATCATGTTAAAACTAACATTTATATGTATGTGCTAATTTACTACTCGAATCAGCAAGGTGAAGTTTGCCCTTGAGTACAAAATTCCTAATTAACATTTTATTATAAAACATAATTCGCGCAAGTTATTCATTTTGCCCTTATCAGGGCTAATTTGATCATGAGGCTCATTTCACTGATATTGTTCCTTTGATTAATGACATTAAAAAATCCCAGACATTAGTGTGCATTAAGTGCTGGGATGTGAATGCGGGTAAGAATCCTTCACTCACCCTCTTGGGTCCAAAGAGGTTGTGGTATAGAGTTCTGAACCTCTTCCTGGTGTAGTTACACCGATATGCCCCGCCCATAAGATATTCAATGACCAGTCCAATGTCGATGAGGCTGATGCGGTAGTCCGGGGGCAGGTTTCCCTACAAAACCAGACAGTGTTAACACGCAACAACCCATGCCAAATGATTAATAATGGAGGGTAAACAAGAGGGAGAAAAAGAGTACAAAACAAATCACACAGTCATACACGCTCACTTCACAATATCCATATTAAACTGTTTTGGGCTATGAAAGAAAACGTGATTATCGGATTCACCTTGAAGTAGATCCAACTGAACCCTGGATATTCTTGCTTGGAAAGAACACACAATGTCAGTGAGTAAACGTCACGATAAGCAAGAGCAGGGGAAATGAGGAACTCCAAGGCAAGATCTCTCTTCCAGCCTCTTGATGATTTTTTTTATCTCAACCAGACTGTGGTTCGGTTTATGTTGTTGTATCTTGAATTCTTTAAAACCAGGTGGACTTTGGTTTGAATCTAGAAACCTGGAGATCCTCCAATCTTGTAATTGGTTGAACCAAAAATTGGTCACAGTTTCAGGTTTCAGATATTACTCCCAAGCCCTAAGGTACAACTTGTTCTCTTATTGAGGAGCAGGAAATGAGGAGAAAATGAAAACTCAGGTGCAAAATGATTCACAGAGAGAATATAATGTCTGAGGACAATTACAAAGGATGTAAAAAATTGATTGATTAGTCATAATTTGCATTTAGGGAAATAATGAGATTCTTCTCAGTGAGGTTCAATGTAGTCTTGAAGAGAGGAAAAGAAAAAGAAAGTGGTAATGTCTCATTAGCCTGGAAGAGAGGGGCAACCGCATGGAGAAACAGACAGACAGCTATTAACACTGGAGGGGAAAATCATTATTGAAATAAAAGTCCTTTCACGTGAGGACTATAACCATGTCAACACTTGCTGCTCCTCATCATGCCTTCAACACCCACCCAAGATCCTGCAGTCATTATCCTGACCCCTGCTGTTCCTTTGAGCTACACCAATTACCTCACATACCTCTACACCTCCCTTGATGCCATCTACACTCCTCTGCACTCAGGTGTGAGATCCTAAAATCCTTTCTGTCCTACTCATCCATAGCCTTCACATCCAGAGATTCAATTTCACTGGTGGTAAAGCCTGGCAAACCCTTGGAGGCCAACGGTTACACTTTGAAGTAGAGGGAGCCACAGATAGTGTTGCCAAAGCTTCACATCCTCATGCTACTGATATATATAGTTCAAATGCACTAGTCAGCGGTCAGCCGAGCCCTCTTTTAATTCCCTGTAGTGGTGAAGCTCAAGCTAATAACTGTTTGTTTACACCTTGTGTGAATACACTTTGAGAGCTTAGAGCACTAGAGGTTTTAATAGGGAAGATGCTCTACTCAAAATGTCTCTTTCCTGCCTGCACACATCAAAGCCCTGGCATTAACTCCAACTAGTTAAACAAATAGAAGTTTTTGTATCTGTGTTATTTTTTGGCAAACTTACGGAAGCTCACCAGATTATCACAGTGAGACAAAATTTAAATGTACGATGCAATATACACTCAAAAAAGTCAGTGTTTCTTAACCAAGTACTCATGTCTGAAAGCGCCAAGTTACATTTGGATTTTCTCCTAACCGTTCCTAAAATCTGAGATTCATGTGTATTGCTACCACCCTTGGGCCACAAAACTGCATTGTTCATTTACTCTGTAGGAAACCCAATTTCTGCTATGGCAGCTGTAGTTCAAAAGCCCATTTCAGTGGTTTTCTGTTTCATGACTCAGTTTTCACACAATTTAATGAATGGACCAGATTGAACCTGAGAGCAACCTCATACAGCTTCTAACAGCTGTAAGCACAACACCTGCATCTGAATCAGCCAGTTGCTGACAGTATGCCCAAACAATCTACAGAGAAGAATGAGAAATCAAGAAAACGGCGATGACATGGTGACTATACCCGAAGGAGAGCAGTTAAAACTAATTAGCACCATACTCTGATACGACGACATACACAAACACTCAGCTACACTATGGCAATTACACACAGCTCTACAAAAAGAAGATGGGGCTGTTATGCCATGCACTACAGTGTGTGTTTGTGAAATGTAAACTGTACATTCTCTCTGCACCAACTTAAGATCAGAGTTGTGTTTAAAGACAGAGAGGGGGTAAAGGAGGAGTGATTACAACATCAAGCCTCTTCAGCGACTCCCAGAGGAACATGCGGCATTACTGTAATCAGTAACACTTTAATTAATGAACACCTCTCAATGCTAATGTTGGTGTTGCTGACCTCTCCATCATCTCTCAACAGCGGGTTCACTCCTAATTGATGTGCAGACATGTGCTGACTGTAAAATTCTAGGTTGGTGTCTTTAATCGCAGTAATCATCAAGGTGCTATAGGAGATATGTTGCAAAAATAATGAACACTGCATAGTGCTGACATTTGTTGGCTTAAGTGCAGCCACAGCCTTTACTGAGAGATGATTCCAGCATTGCAACGTCTTAAACATGAAAATAACACAATCCTGATAAAAAATTATGTTTATTTCATGTAAGGAAATATGCAGTTTCACTAAAAAGAACCAGATGCTACTGCATATCAAAAACAACACACTTAAAAGTGTTGTTCATAATACAAAAAAGAAATTAAACAATTGTGGGCGTCTACTGAGTTCTTCCTTCTCAGCCTCACAGCAGTTCCACTGCGGCCCCAGTTTGATCAAACTCAAGTTCTGTGGATAAAGCAATGTTTAATACATGTAGTGTTTGTTTACAATGGTAGTGTGCCTGAGAGAAAGAACAGAGTAAATTGCTAAAAAGTCATGAGAGGGATGTGAGTCGTGCATAGCTCTACACAGCCACTGCAGCCCGCAACTCCAGCTGAAAGAGAAAAGCCGGCCTCTATTTGCAGTTAACAGCAACTAGGGCTACCAAAGATGTTGACACAAATTGATGCAAACAGATAGAAAAAAAAAAAAAGCAACTGAAACTCTATGTAGTCAAACATCTTCTTTAATGTACACATTCAAGCCAACATTCCCATACATGTGCCTGAACAGCCAGAGAGCTATGGGGACGGCAGTGATGCTCATACCTTTTTGACATCTCTGACAAGGTGGTACAGCGTGTTGGATGGTCCATGTCTCTGTTGGAAAAACAAACAAAACAAAACACAGAAGGATATTACTATCACTGACAGCATCTACAGTCCCTTAGGACGAAGCTGACCCTGCCTGCTATAATGTTCAGTACCAGCACCATGTTTATTGTGTTCAAATCCTAACTGCTATTTCACCAGTCCCTCCAGGATTTTACAGGCTTTTTTGGGGGATTGTTGCAACCTAAAATGTCTGATTTAATGGCAGCTTTTCTAACAAAATTGCAATCCATGTTGCAAAAATTTGTCATATAAAAATATATAAAAAATCAAAGCCAACTTGTTCCAGTAAGAATAAAATTGTGGTGTTGGAGTAACCTTTCCAAAAAGACAAAGGGATTATGAGGGTAAATGTTAGGCATCTGCATCTTCATAACTAGAAACAAAGAAGTGAGTCTGATGATGTATGGCTCAGCGTTTTGTGCAGGAAACTACAATGACTGGTCATCTTTGTGGAAAAGTTGCAATGATTGAACAAAATTGCTTTTTTGGTTGAATTTGCATTCATTGTTGTTGTTAACTTGTAAATATATATTTATGTGTCTGTTTTAATTGTGTTTCCTTGTTTCTAATGTGTTGTCTTATACTATCCACATAGTTTTGGGGGCTGCAACTTCCGTAGTGGCTCACGCTCTCTGCGGCGCATTGGCATTAAATGTGCTATGTAAATAAAGGGCTTGTTTGCTTGCTTGCGAATAAGCTTTTAATCAACATTTTACTTTGAAACTCATTATCGCAAATATTTGCCAATGGGGCTGCTCTCTGGTGTGTTGCAAATGAGATAATACAACATATATTTCCAATCCGTTTATGTGTATTTGTTATTACCGTGTTGTAGAGCTCTTCCAGTCTGGAAAGCGTGAGGAAACGGTGCATGCTGACTCCATTTTCAATCAGCAGCTTGACAAAGTCCACTCTGTCCAGAACTAAGGCATCCAGCATCGCCTGCTCTAGAGAACCGACCTAAGGCACATGACACGGAGAATACATATACTGACCATACCATACACAGCACACACTACATACTACAAACTATACAGAAGGCACTGCAGGGAAATAAATAAAGGTCAAGCACAATCAGTTACTAAAACTACAACAGCACTATTATGATAGGATTTCAAACGTAATATCTACTTGAATACTCATATGTTATATACCTTTTTCCACAGAACACACATAGAAAGAAAAGTGAGTTGAAATAACATGCTTAGACATTTTAGCACAGTATCAAATTATACAATTCCAGAACTGCAAGGAATGCATACTTTTCA
Organism: Morone saxatilis; assembly: GCF_004916995.1. Taxonomy (NCBI): domain Eukaryota; kingdom Metazoa; phylum Chordata; class Actinopteri; family Moronidae; genus Morone; species Morone saxatilis. Next base: position 7,816,030 of record NW_023339718.1, read on the forward strand.
TTATGGTCACAGATAATTACAGCAGTCCTTAATTTATTATAATTATTATTGATCATTAACCATTTGTGTGTTGCTGAACTTTCACCTGTGATTAATCCTGAGCTGCCTTCTGCTTCAAATTGCCTTTTAAAGCGGACAGTATCCTTTCATCTGCCGTTTTCACTTTCTAACCACTTTTACAGAAAGATATTCTCTTCTCGTCTTCAGATGGTAGAACGGGTCGTCCATTGATACAGGGTTGCCAGTTCAACACTTCCTCACCACATTTAAAGCTGGTAGCTTGCTGCCATTGGTGTGTGAGTGTGTGCATGAATGGGTGAATAAGTAGCAAAAACCTTGTAAAGCACTTTGGATAAGCAGGGTAGGTAAGAGGTACGGTACCATGCTAGACTGAGGCACACTGCCAATACCTTCATGCTAAAAGACCTATTTAGGCAGTGCAGTATAGCATAATGTTAATATCAGTGAGAACACAAAAAGAACAAACAAGCCCTGTGAATACAATCAATATTTCCTGCAGTATGTATATTCTTGTTTGTGCAGTACTGTTTATGGTTCTTACAGGCCACTGCTGTCCGTAGATGAAGATTTGACTGCGGGCGATGTCCACTCTGTTCCACGCCAGAGCCAAACTCAGCTGGTCAGGAGCTGAAGCGTTGGCACCTGAGAGAGGATGCACACGCGTTGAGAGACAATGTCATATTACCGGACGGCAAGGTTTATTTAACGTTGAGATATATCACATAATAGTATGCTGTAGTTGTTAGATATAGTGATGTTGATAATAGTCTGTCTCTATTGCTTATTTTATATTCTCCTTATGTGCTTATAGTCTTATTTTCTGATAGTTTTGTTGTAGAAAATGTACAGGTTTATTTTTATCTTAACTTAGAGACATCTATGGAAAAATATATTTTTTGCTAAGTTATATAGGAGTATGGCCTGCTTTATTTTAAAAGTGTCCTGAGATAACTTTTGTTATGAATTGGTGCTATACAAATGAAACTGAATTGAAATTGGACAGTGAGCTCACACAAATAGGGTTATGGTGTATATCAATGTATACATACCATAACCTTACGGGGTCATATAGACAGGAATAATGACAGCACATTAGTGATTTAGGAGTTTAGGAGGCCTTTGGGTAGGTGCTGTTGCAGAACCTGTCTGTTCATGGTTCGAATAACTTTCAGTGTTTTAAAAGAAGGAAAGGAAGTTAAAAAAGACGGTTAGCAGAGAGAGAAGAAGCTCTGAGAATCCTGGGAGTCACTGACGCCCACTAATGATAGCCAGCCGCCTTTATTGAAGGTTGAGGGCATCATAGTGGGCTTAATCTAAATTCAGGCTTGGTGGATTGTGCTTCACTTTACAATGTGCCAGTTCTGCTCCTGCCTTGTTCTGTGTGTCGGTAGAGAAGAAGATTTCCACCCATTAAAGAATGACAGCTTGTTATTTGATGTATCACTTAATTTAACGCTCCACCTGATCCCTGCATAAAATGTAGAATGCAACCGTGTTCCTTTTATTTGCTGTGTCTGTGAACATCATTTACAGTGCTCTGGTCTTCTAGTAACATCAACATGACTGTAACATAATCAGCAGAAGAAGAAGAAGTACAGTACATACACACACGAGAAAAAAACTGAAAACAACAACTGATCAAAAAAGTGGAATTCTGGACAGATCTGATTTGTTTAATATAATACTGGATGAAGTAGAGGCAGGAAAAAAACATCTTGTTTACAAGATTCAAGGGCACACTGACAAATAAGGATAAAATAAAAGTATTGGATGACATTGCTGAAAAAAGGCCACTTCTCTCATCACTGTGATAGCTTTGCTGCGTGTCATTGCTGTTTGTTTAAGGACAGACTGGTGGGTGTAAATCAGCTGAGAGACTCACAATGCAGGGCTGGTTCCTTTGTTTGGTGTTTTTCTTTTGTTAATTTGTGATCTTCTTTGTGGTCCCGCTCAGAAGGTATTGACGTAACCATCTAGATTTTTACTCCTAAATATCAAAAGTGATTAGCCTCGTTGAGCCTGCAAGTGGTTTGGGAGGTTTAAGACCGGATCTGCAAACCCCTTACATTACCAGATAATCTGGGTCAAACATCAGTACCAACCAAGGTCCCAGACAAGATTGATCTCTGGTCTGAGCCCGGCCTTAGTTTATTATTTATTTTAATTTATTCACCCTGAAATGTAAAAAGATCTTTATGATGGATTTTAGGATTCATCTTAGTCTAAAGACACTTATGAAATGGGGCCTAGGCATGTATAGTAATACTTCTTACTCTAGGTATGAGTGAATATGTCTTAAATACTTAATATAATGGATAAAAACCTCAGACACAGAATAAAATGAAACAATCATCCTCTCCAACTGTACAATCCAAACCTTCACTGTAAAAGTGCTACAAAAAGCATTTGTAGCTGTTCAGTGTAGTGAAACACCTCAAACACCGTTGACTACTTAGATCTTACATAAAACCACCCCTTTAATAATTTACCTGTGCACTGAAGGGAGTTACCAAAAATGAGAAATATAAAGCAACATTTCACCTCTGCCTTTAGAGAAATCCGGTGTAATGTATAGTAATAATCCCTTGTGTTTAGACAAGACAGTGTATTTTTTTTATTAAGCACACCACTATCATCACTTTACATAGTGCTCTGCCCTCCTCAAAGGCCTGTGCAGCTTTGCTGGAGCTTAATGTTCAGACAGAGCCCTGCTAATAAGATGCAGAGCCTACTAATAAGAGCTTTAGTGGAGATATGTGTATATTAAAAGGCAGGGTGGCCTTGCTTTATGAAATGCCTGTGGTTTCACTCAGTCTGCCTGCAGGGGGGTTGAACTGCAGCCAGCTGACTTTATGGACCCAATCTTCAGTATATTGACTTCCTCAGACAGCAGACCATCAATTACTCCAAACTCCCCTCTGTTACACCATGTGTCTTTAGCTGCGGTTACGTTCCTGCTCTGTCTGTTCCCACTTCTATAAATCTCTCTCTCTTTCGCTCACACAGGCTCACACACTCTATCCTTTCATTCTGTTTTATTTCTTCATCTCTGTTCTCCCCTAACCTTGTATTCCTGACTGTGCTGCACGTTGTTGAGCTTCAGGCATGAACTTAGTTCTTCAGCAAAGGAGTCTAATCCAGTGTTTTAAAAAGCTCTCAGGCAGGATGTGACTGATTTCATTTTACACTAAAAGCCTAACACGTCTCATTCACTCAGCTGCAAAATGAGACTTGCATGATGATGACCCTCATGCTGTTTACCATAAAGCTTTTTTTGCCTCTCATTTTTCCCCCTCTCATCCTTTCACTTCTCTGATCCCCTTCCTTTTCATTTACCTTTTCCTATTTTGTCTTCTTTGACTGCAATTCCCTCCTTCACTCATTCATCTACATGCCATTCCTGTCACAATGTCAATTAAATGAATACAATAAGGGCAAAAAAGAAAACAGAAACGAAAGACAGGTTAACAGAAGTCAACAGAATAAACAAGTGAGACATGTATACATAAGGAAAGTAACAGAGCAAGAGATGAAGACAAAGATCAGGGAGTGATGAATTGGCCAAAGAAATCATTCATCTTGACTGCTATACATAAATTATGTAAAACACGTTTCTCTTTCGCTCACTCCCTCTCCAAACTCACTAGTTTTTCTCTCTGTGGAATGAAATATTTCTCTGAGGAACAATTCCTGCCATAGTCAATCATATGCTCTGAAACTCCCACAGGACTCACTTCCTCTTCGTACACATGCACGAGTGTGTACCTTTCTATGTTCACATGTATAGGTGTGTGTTGAAGGGAGTGCATGCGTGCAAACTCCACTGGGCCTTGTTAGCGTCGTATTCCTTGAAGAGGCAAGAGCAAACGTGATCAATAGAAGCTACTGAACAACCAATCGAAAGTATGGATCTATGAATCCTGTGTGTGTGTGTGTGTGTGTGTGTATGTGTGTGTAGAACACTGACGTGTGAAATAGGGCAGAGGGTGGGGAACAATGGTGGTTTAATTGCTATTTCTACACTTGACAAATATTAAATTTTTGTAACCCAATTTGGTCCAGTTCATTGCCTTTACTGTTAATTGCATAACAATTTGTTACAATGTAAAGATCTGCTGACCGTATATCTTACTGTGTAATGCCTTTGGTCTGTGCTGCTGGTACCATGCTGATTGATTATTGTATGTTATATTGTATATGTGGAGGGGGAAACCTAGATACATATGAGCCTTTAAATCACCACTAGCTTGTCTAAAGCTATTACTATGTCTGTGTATAGTTGCAGATTGCACTTAGAGCCAGTGTTCAGTTTGTCCTTTCTGGGATACTATAGAAACATAGTGGTTCAAAATGGTGGACTACATAGAAGGCGTCTGTAGATAAAAACGGTTCATCATGCTATGATAGAGAGTATATTACATTATGAAATCTCAGCTTGGTTTGGTAAAATATCAGTTAAGTTAAAATCACATATAAGCAGACTGTGCCAAACAAAGCAATGGAAGTGATCGGGGTTATGGAGCATCCCTCCATCTAAATGCTGTTTTAAAACACTATAGTTACAACTATTGCTGATGCCTCCATGGCCTGTATTCAGAATACAAACTGTTCCCAACAGGTAGACACTACAGGGTTCCAATTAAATATGGGAAAAGATACCTCAATAGGTATAAAAACTTTTTCATACCTCTATCAGTGACTCTCCTAAACTATGAGATAATGAGGGTGTGAAATGAGGGGCTGTGTTGCATGTATTTGAATGCACTTATGTCTGCACTTTATGTCTGTTACTGCACTATGATTGCATGTATTTAACATTTTTTTATGTTTATGTTTTATTGTTTTACTTAATGGCTTTTTATTTGTGTTCCTTGGTACATAGGCTCTTTTATTTATTTTACTTTATTTATCTTACTCTGCTATTTTGTAAATGAGATATCTACCTCAATGTATTTCCGAGTTCAAAAAAGGTTGAATGTTGCAGCCTTCATGTCCAAAACAAATTTCTCTATGGCTGTGGAATAATAGCACATAGTTGGCCGTATGTCCCTTTTAAAAGTGATTATTGACCTCAAAGGGAATTAATTCGATAAATGCAAATTAAATTGTAACATATACTTCAAAAGAGATTTGATTAAAAGACACAATACTACAGAATTCATTTGTGAATTTGTGACTGTACGTGTAGTACGTGTAATTATTTCTCTCTGGCGACACAGTTAATGAGCAGCTGTGTTCATGCTAATTAATTATACTGCAGGTGTTGTTATGATATCAGGGTTTTATTAGCATATAAATTAGCAAACCTGAACTCACTGCGAGTTTGTCTTAAACGGCTTTAATAGCTGATAGGCCACGACCTTCTCATATTTAAAGGAATAGTTCGTTTTGTGAAATACACAAGTTGGATGAGAAGTACAATAAATATGTAGCTAGAGCCTGCAGTCAGTTACCATAGCACAATAATCTGAGACAGAGGGAAACAGCTAGCCTGACCAAAGGTAACATTATCTACCAATCAGCACCTCTAAAGCTCACTAATTAAAAAGTTAGTGGACCAAGCCAGTGGCTAATATTATATTATATTGGACAGCAATAAGAGGACTCAGTAACTCGGTTTCTGCTAAAACTGTAAGAAAGAAATTGTTTGATAAGCTAATATAACGTCAAAACTCAATCCTGCAAGTTTGCTTTGGAGTCTTCCCGCCCTGCAGTGATCGCAAAAATCGCTTAATGGAGCTTTAAGAGAGAAAAATAAGCACAGATGTCTATGTTTTATTCCTGAGCTATGAAGTGCAAAAGTAAAAACATACTTGTGGGATATAAACATATACCTAAACTGGGGCAGTGAGAGGAATGCTTTCGGAAACGATATCATCCTCCTTTTATGTACAGAAACATCTGAATAACAACATCCCTGGGGTGCGACAGTGAAATGGAGGCCACTTACTGTACAGTCATGCTCCAGCACACACATATAAATGCACACACCCACCTTTGAGTAATGCAGTAAGGATGGCAAGGTCAATGTCCTGATGTCCCTCCGACCCCATCCGGAAAACTGTTATCTGAGAGAGAAAGAGAGAGAGAGAGAGAGAGAGAGACAGAGACAGAGAGAAAGACAGACAGCAGCAGAGAAAGAGTGAGAGACAGGTGCATTAATTCTACACATGGCAAATTGTTTGAATAGTTTACATCTATTGACTAAATGTATCAAGGCTTGTAGTATAAAAAAAATCAGTCATATACTGAGTTAGAATGCACTCATTTGCTGGATTAGGCTGCTTCTCTAAAAACACTGCGGCCGAGGTCTCAGAGGGGGAAGAAGAGGAGAGAAGAGGAGAGGAGAGAAGAGGAGAAGAGAGGTATTGCTCTGATCTAATGTACTGAATTTCCTCTCCAGACTCCTCTTCCATTCTCTCTTGTGCAGAGAACTCCACAAAAACTCTCACATGCAGCATGTTCACTGTAACAAGGGAACGAGGGGTTTCGCTTAGAAGGCAACAGAGGAGAATGAGAGTAAAAACATGACAAAGAGAGAGATCAGATGAATATGAACTAATGGTGCTTCCCATTACGAAGAACATTTTTCTTTTGCTGTGTCAAAAATTTTTTGGATTAGGATTTATGGAAAATATTTTACTCTAAGGCCAGTTTAGGTCTTCCTCTGTGTGGTCTGACATGTCTTTTAGCTGCATTTTTTATATCCTGTGTGAGATGAACTAGTGGTGCGATGAATGAGAGCCAAAGTCAGCTGAGTGGGAAATGGGGCAGCCTTTATGGATTATTTATTTTTTTGTCGAATATAGTGCATGCACACATTAACGTGTGGGTATACATGCTCATATGTGTGCATGTGTGAAGGGCACCTTGTGGGAGCCGTGTACGAGAGAATGCGTGTTCTGAATGCCTGACAAGCTATTCCCATAATCCTTCCATCCACCCATCTATCTCCTCCCACCTCCCTCTCCTCCCTGCAGCCCATCTCCCTTCCCATCTCCCCCTCTAAATGGCATCATTTCATGGAGCTCCTGGAATCTGCAGGCTTTGCTGCTGCAGCTTTCCCTTGGGCAATGCTGTAGGATAGCCCTCCCCTTTCTCTCTGTATCTCTCTCTACTTTCACACAATCTAAATGCAAAAAAGTAATTCACTTCACATTGATGATTTACAGTAGCTATTATGTTGGCTCATTCATCATTTGTATACCACATGCTGATGACATGTTGGCTCCTCCCTGAGAGAGAAATTGGGTGTGAGACATCATGTAAAGCCTGAGACCTGAGCCATGCATCGTAAATGCAATCACTAATAAGGGAAGTGTGTGTGTGTGTGTGTGACCGTTTCTATCTGCCTGGGTAATCAAAGGGCTTTCTCCAGGTGAAATAGGAGTACTATGGGATGTGAAGATATCGATTGAGGTCTTCATCAGCAGGGACACCAAAGACTCACTCGTGTAATGTGTGATTTCATGTGCTTGTCTGAGTTAAGTTATAGTGTGTGGTTGTGTGAGAATGTGTGTGTGTTTGAAAGGTGTGGCCAGTGGCTAGATTATTATTTCCTAGAATGCATCTTTGCCTTCACTCTAATAGATGTTAACAACACATTTCAGGAGCCATCTGTTTAACACACAAATGCAATACTATGATCTAACCAAATTTGTGTGTGTTTAAAATTGTGGTTTGTTTTGTGTGTGCTCTTACGTAGTGACTCTGAAAGGTCAAACTTAATGCATGCAACAAGATCTTGTTTTTTTTGTGAGAGAGAAAGGGTAAGGGCAGATGTGTATAATTTTTAGGGGTGTGCTCATGGGCAAGCCTAATTTCACCCAATCAGTGCAGATTCTTATTTTGGACAGTTCTTCATTACACCCTGTAGTTATCATTATAGCAGAATGGACACACACACACACACACACACTCACACACTTACACACATACATGGTTTGTGGAGTAAAGATGGATGACAGTGTGAAAGAGGAAAGATGATGATTACAGAAGATGTTTGCCATTGTTTCCTTTCCCTCCCTCCAGGCCTCTCCACCTGTACCTCCACTCCATTTGTTCTACCCATCATCTTTCTGACCACCCGCCCCACCCACAACCACTAATCTCACAATAACCTCCCACTGGCTTGCTCCTCTGCCTCCCCCTCTCATCCTTGTCCGCTTCCTCCCTATTTCTTCCTGCCTCTTCCTTTCCTCCAATCACACCCCCAAGGTGACCCTGTGGATATGCACTACCTGTTATAATAGAAGCTCTACAGTACAGAGGCTAAGCGACATAACCGCTATGACAACACAAGGTTGCTAATTTAATCTCAACAATCCCACAGAGAGTCATCAATAAGTGTGTGCAAAGGTAAACAGACAGCCCCCCCCCCAAATCTATTTTTGTACATCTTGTACTGGCAAAGGTGCTCTCAAGTACTTACTGTGAGCAAAAATGTAGTCTTTTTTTTAACTCATGGCATAAAATCAGCCATCTGTTATGCGTTGTATTTTTGATGTGTGGATGATAGCTGTGCGTGGTTAATGTTGTAGTTTAAAATATCTTAAATTCTGAAAGCATTTTTGACCTTTCTCTGCCTCTACACTGACAGTCATCACCTCAGGGGTCAACATGCAAGAGACAGGGCACTCCATCTCTCTGTTGACAAGAAAAGAGGATAGAGGAAAAGAGCGGGAACGATAAGGAGAGGGAGACAAGCGGAGGCAGGGATTTGGAGGACAGACGAAAGACAGCAGGAAAGAGGAAGCATGTGCAAAGCAAAGGAAGACAGGAGAGAGATTTTGTGTCGACAAATAGAAGACAGATATAAGATATGACAAAAAAGGAGGCAGTGCAATGTTTCCCAGTGTGACTGTCAGAGGATTCCCATATCTACAGAGATGCTAAGCTACATGCTTAGAGGATCAGAAATTTGCTCTTCACGCTGCAGTGAGCCAAGCTGATTGGAAAACATTCATCTTCATTTAACAGGCAAAGACCCTGCTGATGCTACTACATGGACATGCACGTACATACAAGACACATGGCAGACATCACAGCACATACATATGAGAATACACACACACACACACACACACGCAGTCCATGGAGCCTTTCAAAGCATCTAGTTCAATTAGGCTGCGGAGAAATAAGCAATAGAATAATAACAAAGTAGGGAAATAGGTAAAATAAAATAAAAATAAAAGTTGTTCTATTCATGAAAGTTTAAACTGATAAACTTCCCTGCTGATAATAAACCCAGGTTTTGTCTCTCTTCCAGTATATGTATCTGTTTGATAACTCTCTACTGCACCTCAGTTTTACATTTGCTCTCCACCCAAACCACATTAGCTTTCCCTTCTTACTTCCTGTCTCATTTCCTCCCACCCTCCACCACACTCCCTCCATCTGTCCCTCACCCTCTCCCTCTCTCTCATGGTCCATTTAAGTCGTTGTTTTGCTCTTCTCATATTCCTCCCACTCGTTCTTAGTCTATCTCTTGTCAGGGAGGTGGAGGGAAATTGCGGATTGGTGGTTCCTCCTCAATATTTAATCCGAATTAAACATATAAGGACTATTCTACACTCAATTATTCATATCAAGCTGGGAGATACTAGGACAGTCATATTGAATCCCCCCTCACAGAGCATGGAACTCAGAGAGAGGCACTTCTCTTTTGATTAGACCGAGAATTGCATTCACAAATTTTTAGCAAAAAAAGAGCTACGTGACAACAGGCCTTAAGATTATTTGAAGGCACTGGTTCTCACGCAGCCTGAAGTCTTTTCATTGTGCTTGTTTGACATTCATATGAATGTTCCACCTTTTGCGTAGAAGGATAAAAGAAACTAGATAAGTGATGCGCATATATGATATAAGATAATTACCCTTATCATCCACACAAATTGATATAAATGTGGCCTATGCTTTCTTTTACCATTCCCTTTCATTACACTCATCACACTCACATTATCTATATACTTTACATCTGTTACCCTTTAGTAAAACCCAAGAGCTACCACATTATTCATTGCTTAGCTTCACAATTATTTCCACTCCCTCCTCCTTGGAACCTAATAGTCTATCATCTATCAGAACATATTTTTTTCACAGGGAGATGAGCCAGCACATTCCTAAATTAGACCAAATTAAAGCATAAAGCAGATAATCGGGGCTACTGTTTGTAGCTGCAAAAAGCACTTCTCAGATTTATAATTTACTACCTAACCAACTTCACAGTCATATATTAATGATAAAATTCATCATGTGGCATCTTGAAATGAGAATTTTAGTGAAAAACAACTATGAGGCCTGTTCCACTTGGTAAAACAAAGATAAAAACATAAAACAGAGGTACACACGTTTATTGCCACATGATATAAAGCATGAACAACCTGAGAATGATAAACAAAGGAGAGGTAACAGGGAAATAACTGAAGCACAAAATGCCAACATGAATAAACCAACATGCTGAAAATAAGGAAAAAGCAAGACACAGGCTTTCTTTAGTCTTCCTCCTTCTCTTCACTTGCCCTCTTAAGCAGACACACACACACACTCCCTCTCTCTTACATTTTCCCAGCCAGTCACCTTTAGTCTTTCTCCTTTCCTCCTACTCTTTAGTTTTCCTGCTGCAGAGCGAGAAAAATGAAAGCAGCACAGGTATCCTGGCACACAGACAAACATAGACTTTCATCATCTCTCTTTCACATACACTTCCCCCCTTTCAGGTGGCTGCACTGACCCAGGTTGAACCCGCATTTGCTGCCAGTGTGAGTTAACATAACAGTTTTGCGACCCTGCTCTTAACCTAAGTGTTAACATGGATTTGACACTACTTGGCTTTGGTAAACAAGGGTAAACACAAGTGTCTATAATTGCTTTTGGATTGTGGTACAGGCACTATATAACTAATATATGTTTGCTGCATTCCTACAGTAAGTATTAGCCGCAACATCTAGACTTCCCAAGTGTTAGTTACACTCATGTCATCTGTAGAAATATTTAAACATGATTTTAGAAAGAGTGTATTAATATTTCAAAAGGTGACGAAATAAATAAAAGTAATTAACCAATTCCCTTGCAATGCCAGTCAGGTTTAATCTCTAGTGTAAATACTGCAGCCAAAAAAGATCAGTATTCCTGTGAAGCCAGCTTCTGTCAGCACAGGTAGGCCTATAAGTGCCCACCACAGTATCACCATGTACATAGTAGTTAGCTTACACGATCAACAGTCTGTTCACCATGTAGGACAATGTTTTGACCTTCTTGTGTAAGAGGGGATAACAAAACAAATTTAGAAAATGTGTTCCTACCAGACCCCACCAAGGAACCTACTGTAGTAGGCCTCACGAGCGGACCCAGCGCACACAACACTCGCTATCCCCAAAATTGTCCTACAGCATTTGAATATTTGAGGTTTAGACAGTAGTTTAGTCTGATCAGGGATCAAATGAGAACCAGTGAGTGAGAGCCAAAACAACATTTATCACCAGAGGTCCAAAACAGGATTTCTGGAGGACTCCCAATCTTCTTACTAATCTTACTGACATGCCATACTTATACAAAAACAGTTAACCACACAGGGAAATGTGTTTGGTCCACTTTTTTAGGGTCTTGTGCCGAGCAACAAGAAGTGTGTTTTGGGCTTTGCATAGGACAATGGGAACACTCTGCCAATTTTTTTTTCACTTTCTCCCTTGCAGTTACTCCCCTCCATTCTCACACACATACACACTCCAGTCCGTGGCTGATCGTGATCAAGAGGGAACCCCTGTGATACCTACCAGCCTGATAAAGAGGAGACAGTCAGTACAGAGGTGCCACATCTATCTTTCTCTTTCTCCAACAACCATAATCAACTTTGGCTTTTTGAGATTCTCTGCATGGTGCAATGGAAGACTTACTGTAAAATGAATAGAATACTTATCAGAAAGTATATTATCAAAGTTTTATGTCACTGGTAAATGGCATTGTTTGGGTTATAAGCCACAGGTGGCTATTTCTTTTCACATTCATACATGTTACATGAAGTACAGCATCCTGGATATAAAGACCTATCCCACTGTTGCTCCAGCACTCTGCTATCTGTGATCATACAGATTAATTAGACAAGGCACGATAAAGAGCATTTTATTCCTTTGGCAGTGAATGAATTATCAGAAAAAAATATCTAATTGAACTGTAAAATGCAGAAATATTACTGCAAAGTTGAAACAGGGTTGTGGACATTCAGTGCTCAGTTTCAGTATGGCAATGGTAATAGTTTTGTAACTTCAGAGAAAGGCAGCATGTGATTATCTGGCCTCTACAGCTGCTCCTGCTGAATGATTTACACCCCATTGTTGTGCTCTGGTATTGTGTTCAGAAGATCCATCAATGTAAGCATCAGTCAGCCACTGGAAGCCCACTGAGGATGCAATCAATCCACTTTCATGCTGGACAACCATGACCAGTGCTGGGCTGCCTGCAAAATATTACATGCACTCTGTGTGTGCATATTGTGTGTGTGTGCTTATGATTTTTTGTGTGTTACAATTATCATAATTAAAACACCTAATAAAATGATTAGCATATAGCATTTTTACAGTGGATACACTGTGGACGATACATGGTAATTTCAAACATCCCAGCCGCCAAGTTTCAAGATCCTAAACTGGATTCTAAGTCAGCACTTTTACTTCAGAGTTGGGCGAATATAAGGCTTGGGTGTGTATGTGTGTATGTATGCTACTAATTACCAATATATTAGCCAAATGCCACTGGCAGTCAGCAGTACCAACATTAACTCATCTGGCAAATATTCCCTTCCCTTACAAAATACATTGTACACTATGTTCAAAGTGAGTTGAGGCGAGAGCAACCAAGTAGTAAATAAGTTTCTATTGCTGCAAAACTAAGATACAGAGAAAGCTGCTGGCTGTTTGTTTGCAGCACAGAGGATGTGTTACACTGTTATCTTTTGAATGAGTGTAAGTAAGCTGTGTGTGGGTGTTTGCATGTGCACTATGGTAAATGGACTGTACTGTAATTATAAAGTGCCTTTCTAGTCTTTCGACCACTCAAAGCGCTGTACACTACATGCCACACTCACCCATCCGCACACATTCATACACTTATGGC
>NW_023339718.1:7829260-7836482 GCF_004916995.1 Morone saxatilis
GGGTTCAGTATCTTGCTCACATACCGCCAACCTTCTGATTACTGGACACCCACCCTACCTCTGAGCCACCCTACATGCACTTTCGTTGCACACGCTTTCAAACACAATCTGTGTGTTGAAAGAGCATCATACCCCCTGCTACTGTGAGTCATAATTATGATAAAGGTATACACACAAACTTATGCACATATACGTAAATACACATCACCTCTACAGAGCATTTAACAGCATTAATAAGAGGTTGATTTCATGTGAGAGACACTGCTGTAAAGGGACTGAGACTCCTCCCCATGGGAGAGGGATGTGTATGACAGCCCCACTCGACGTGTGTCTTGCCTTAACCACTGCCAAAGGGGTAAAGACTCTCAAGGTGGAGGCCATTTGGTCCCGAACGTCATCTGAATACATTTACATCCACTTAACATTACATGTCATGCATAAAAGATGGTAATAATTGCTTCAATAAAAGTTTCATGATGAGCAAGCTTCATTTGACAAATCCATTTTGTTCCTCTTTCACATATCTTTTTTCATTTTTGGGCTTCTTTATAAAGCAGAGACATCAAAGCTTAAGTGAATGTAATATTGCTGTTATTACTGATTTCATGGTGTGTGTGCGTGTGTGATGGAGAGAGGGAGAGAGAGAGAGAGACAGCGTCTGTCTATGTGAGTCTGTCTCTATTCAGTGTTTATTTTGTATATACCTCTCATATGTTTGCTTTTTCTACCTCTGCAAATATACTACTGTGCAAATATTTACATGTGTGGGTTTGGGGGCATGTGTATATGCACATGCATGACAGTGATACTCACCAGCTCCTTCTTTTTCATGCACTCCATGAGAATGATGAACAGATGTTGGGCCTGTGTGCGGCTGTAGGTGAAAGTCTTCTGGATGGTCACCAGTAACTGGTCTCTTAGAGACTCATTAATTATGCTGCAGAGGCACAGAGGTGAGGAAGAAAGAGTGTCAGGAAGGGGGTCAGATAGAGGTAAGGAGAAGAAAATGGTTGGGGAAAGTGGGCAAATTAGATTTGTTTGTCAGTAAGTGAAACCAAGGTTGACTGGGGCTCTTAGCACTACTATCTCTGAGTCCTTGGTGAGATGCGATTCTCCAAATTTACCCTTATCTGTAACTGGATTATGTGAAGCTGTAAAAACAGTTCTGAATTCATTGTGTGACTCATGAGGAATATAACCAAAAATGTTTAGTGTGTATTATTAAAGTAATGCATCAGCACATTTCAGAAAATGTGTATATTTTTACAAGTTCTTGCATCACTTAGAGTTTTTAAACTAAAACCGACAATAGCTGCAGAATTATATTTTATATTATTATATTATATATTTCTGCCATATACACTATACATTAAATGTCATGTTCTGTATGTCTGATCTATAAAAGTCAAACAAAAATGTTATCAGAAATTCTGATTACAAACAATTGTCTGACTATTTCCACAGTGTAACAGATTTTTCACACTGGATAAAATTTGCATTAGTAAGTGTTTGTGCTTGGATTACAGCATAATGTGCACATGTGAGTGCATACCCTCCCTCCTCAGAGTATTTGTGTCCGAAGGCCAAGATGTCTGAGGCCCTGCCACTGCCGTCACACACCACCACAGGGACGGGAGGTGTGTCCCTGAGGTACTCCAGCACGATGGAGATCACATTAGGGCCTCCTTCTACGATGAGAGCCACCACCGGCACACCTTGACCAATACCTGCACATGAAAACAAGTTAGAGAGTCATTGTAGGAAGGAAAACAGGAATGAACAATACAGAAAAAGGGACAGAAATGTGAAGAAGGAAGAAGGAAGTTAAGAATGGAAAAAAAACAGAAGAGGAAAGTCAATAAATAGGCTTCATCACATCAGGAATACTTGATCTATAAATGGAAAAACTAAATCCAGATTTAGTTACAAGGTGCAAATGTGACACCTGTGATATCTCACAAGTGTATTGTCAAGACACTGTACGCTTTCTAATTTTATAGGTTTTTTTTTTTAAGGGCCTGTACCAAAAATAACCAGCCCACTTTGTGCTTTGTTCCTGCAGTGTGTGTGTATGTGTGTGTGTGTGTGTGAGAGAGAGACAAAGAGAGAGAAAAAGATTCACTGATAAGCCCCCTACTGTTCCACACAAAAAATGGCTCCTTGCCTGCTAATCAGAGGCTATTTGGGGTAATTATGCATAATTAGCAGGTGGGTTTTTTGCACAGAGTGAGTCTATGTACAGGAGAGGATACTGTAGATATGAAAGTTATTGCCAAACTCTCAAAGGAATTTCCTGCTTTGTGTTGCTCTCCTTCCTGCTTCTGGTTTCTTTTCTGTACTCTATTTCTCATTATACCACTGAACTGCTTTAAGACACCATAAACCCCAGAGTCTCATTCTCTCTTACCCCCTATGTTCTTTACCCTTTTAGTGGTCTTGGATTAATCCATTTCCTAAACCCTTCCTCTCCTCATCCTGCCCTTCCCTGCTCTCTGTCTCACTTCCCGTCTTCCTCTTTCCAGTGTTTCATTCTATAGTGTTTTGACTCTTCTAATTCAAAAGCTGTGTAACTGCCGGTTCTTCCCCGCCCTGCACCCTCATCCTGGTCTGCATAATTCACCGAGGAGAAAGCATAGTCTGTCTCTCAAACACGCAGACACACAAGCACATACAGATAAGTGCTTACATACTGTATGCAAACACACACACACAGACAAACACAAGCACATGCACACATTCAGAAGCATATCCACCATTACGCTTTGCCTCAAACAGCCTCGTGCGGCCTTGCAGCAGGGACAGTTACATAAGGAGAATATTTTCGGGGGCCTCGCCTACATCAAAGAGGTAAAACGTCACTGTGCCACAACACATCACACGACCATAATCAACAGAGCTGAATGTGTGAGAGAAGCAGGCTAATGACTTGCATTTAATCTAATTCTTACATTTCTTTTGGATGTCTATATTGCTGTTACCTGCACCTGCGTGTGTGAGCTTACAGTTGTGTCGGAATCAAGCATTGATATTGATGACAAGTGAGCTTTGGAGGCATCGCGGCAGTATCTAAAGCAGATTATTGTTCAACTGAAACCCACAGAGGAGCAGATGAGGAAGGGAAAGCACAGCTGTGTCATGGTTAATTGGTAGGAGAAAATTCTGCCTGTGCGTGCACACACACACAGGCACGCACACACAGATGCAGACAGAGACATACACAAACAAGCCACAAATGAAATCATATTCTCTTTTGCTTGACTACCCCAAAACAGCGGCACATTTAAGAATGGCTTTTGACCTCCCATTCACATTTAGTTTTTCTCATTAACAACAACCTTAACTACTGTATTTATTCCTATGGGAACTTGGATGCATTAAATGTGGATGAGGAAGCCAAACATGGCGGCCCATTCATCCTAATTTAAGCTGTCAACTCAGCACAGATGCCGAAAAAGTTTCTCCCGTTTCCTACGTGGGTGCCCGTGAATGGCAACAAAATTATATGTTGATACAGTTCTTGTTACTTTTGAATTTTATCCACCTAATGGTTATAATTGTGATAATTCGATGATTAATCTCTCAGGAAACACTTTATTTTCGTTTTACAGACATTTGTATTATAATGTATGTATGGAAAGTTATTAAATAGATAGATCTTTATTGTTATTGTGCACAAAACAATGAGGCAGTTCAATAAACTGAGGGAACAGCTCTGGGAAAGAAGCTGTTTTTCATTCTGTTTGTTCTTCTTTAAGTGGGGGGGCGGCAGACAGTGTCCAGGGTTGGATGGGTCTTTTATGATACAGCTGGCTTTCTTTTGCAGTCGGTCACTGTAAATGTCCCTCAGAGGTGGGAATGTGGTCCCAATGATTCGCTGAGCCACCTTCACCACCAGCTGCAGTCTTCTCCATACAGACCACACTGTGCAGCAGTAGGTGAGGAGGCTCTCGATGGTGGCGCGGTAAAAGTTCACCAGCAGCTGCTGCGGGATGTTGGACTTAAGAAACTAACTACTTAAGAAGTATAGTTTCTTCTGGGCCCTAATCATCTGGTAAGAGATGTTTACAGACCATGTGAGGTCAGCCGTGACTCTCAGGAAATGAAAGTTCTCCACTCTCTCTACCTCCTCCCTCCTTATGTAGCGAACACTGAGCTCAATTTGCTGTGATCTTCTGAAGTCTATTATCATCTCCTTGGTTTTTGTTGTGTTTAGGTCCAGGTTGTTGTGGGAACACTACTCAGCCAGATACTGTACCTCCTCCCTGTAGGTTGTTTATTATCAATTCTACTAAGGTGGCGTCGTCTACAAATATGACAATGGTGTTGGAGGGGTGAATGGGGAAATAATCGAGTAAAGAAGGTGTAAAGAAGGGGGCTGAGGACACACCCTTGGGGGGCTCCAGTTTAAGGAGTTTCAGGATCAGAGTTGAGGAGGTGTGGTTTAGAAATTCTGACATTTTGGGGTCTGTTTCTTAGGAAGTACAGTATCCATGAGCACAGTGAACTGTTCAAGCACGGATCACTCAGTAAAACCTGAAGCGTCCCAGGCTGTTGCAGGTAACCATGCCACCATCTTGGCATTTTGACCATGGATTCAGAAAATGAAGCAATTCTATTCTGAATTTCGACTGGGGCCACACACTCCAGTGCGGTTCCTGGAGGCTTTAGTGGGAACTGAAGCACTAAACTTAGCAGTGTTAATGCTCTGCCAACTGCTGCTTCTACTGAACTAGCAATTTTACACTTTTTTTAAATTTAATCCTGTGATTGTTAGAAAGCTGAGAGTCCTTTGAATTATTTTATCTCTGGAGGCGTATTTTGTGGTCTGAACTTTCTCTTTATATCAAATAAAACACTAAGTATTTAAACACATGCAATGCGGTTACATGAGTTGGTACTTTCAGAAGAATATCTATTGTTCTAGATGGAAATGTAAACCCACTGCTGGAGAGCTAATTTGTTATCGAGTATTTAGTGAAGCTGTAATCCTTCTAACTCAAATTCATCAAGTGTTTACTCTGCTAGTACAACACTGTTGTGCAGTGGACTGTCAATACACATCTGTGTTTTATTCTCTCTATTTCTCACAATATGTCCATCGCTGTTTCTTTATGTTTGCTAAAGAAATTTTTTATTTTGCTGTCCTCTTACCTTGCTGCTGTGATATACATGTGTATTACAGAGGGCGTCTGTATGACATCGCTGCTGGGCGCAGGTACTGGTGCAACGGAGTACACTAAGCAATATAGAGTGCACTTGGCTGCCACATATGCTGTATGATTGAATGGTCCCTCTCCATGAATCTAAATGTTTAGAAACGCCCCTGGTTAGAAAAAAAAAAGCGAAGTGAGCTACTGATTATGTGATTACGGGCTTTGTTTTAATGGCTGCACCACAACTAGTGCAAGCAGCTTGATATTTTCCTAACCTTGAAATTCATTTTGCCCATCTGTGTGGTATTTTGGTTCCCAGCACAGGGTGCACAGGTGGGAGGAGATGCACAAACAGGTGGGAGGTTCATTAAAATGAGGCAGAGCGAAGCGAGTTGTTGATATTTTGGCGGAAAATGGGTCGAATAGACATCTCACAATGACATCTGTTTCTCACCTTCAACCACTGCAACTTTAGTGAACAAGAGCAAAATAAATACTTGGAACAAATGCAGAGCAATAACGCAATAATACTTGAAATGTAAATAAACTAATTTAATTAAGCACTTGCAAGTCAGTAGATGCTTGGCATAAAAAAATAACACTCAAGCACCCAAGCGCTGGTCATTGTGCTTGCGCAATTAAAATAATGCCCTATGAGCGAGAAAAATCCATTGCTGCGTAGTGTATTTTTCAAAATCAAAATTTAAATTAGATTCTTATATTATTACGCTTTTAAATATAAATTGTAGCTCTTTCTAAAAGACGAAATAAACACTATAAAAAACAATGATAAATATACTTTATACAGTGACATATCAATATATAGTATTATCTGTGGATACATGATTTCGGAAAATACTCTACATAATATACCCTGTCAATATTCTCTCTCAACACATGCAGCGTTTCCGCCCCCTATTCTTGTAATGACTGTATCCATGCACCATTCACACACTCCAACGCATCAGATAACACAATTGTCAAACCCCTACTCTCTCCTTCTCTCCCTTGTCTCTCTGTATCTCATATATAGTTTTAACCCAGTGCCCACACCTTATCTTCCAAGAGGAAAACTACGCTGAAAAAGTGTGAAAAAGCAGAGGCAGAAGAAGAAGAGAGAGAGGTGGTCGATGAGACTCCATGGCCACCAACTTTCTATATTTATCCAGCTTGGGAGACGAGGAAGTAACAAGGAGCAGAAGGAATTAGGGAGGGAAAGAGGAGCGTGTAAGCGAGACACACATAACATGCTTAAATGGTCCTAATTAAGGATCCAGCAATGACTCATCCGCTGCGTGTGCGTGTCTCTGTGTGCGTGGGTGTGTGCGAGTGTCTGCGAGTGTGTCCTTATATGTGTCAAATTAGTATCAGCATGACTGGAGGAGGTGTGCTACAGTATGTGGGTCGTTGTCTTCGCACCCCCCACACCACAAATAAAAAAATAAAAGCACTCTCTCGCACATACATAAGCACCATTATTCTAGCAACAACTAAAGCAGACAGAAAACATCAGATCTGTGAAGGCAACATGAATCGACAGGCTGCAGAACAAAAGGTCAGGTACATTAAAAGGGTAAAGCTTCTCTCAAACTTTCCTTTTTTAGTCATGATTGTGACATCAAGAGGAATTCAGATTCAATCTGTTGGTCTGTGCCACCTTTTCACCAGTAATTTGAGTCGAGTTGTAGTGTTACCAAGGCCGAGTGAGCCTGAGATAATCAATCCTGAATGGTGTCTTTGATCAAGAAAGGACATTTATAACTTGGAAATTGGGGTTAAGGGTATTTTACCCTATTTGTAGCTGAGGATTATACACTACTGTATGTGTGTGTTCAAGAATTATTAATTATCAATAGCAAAATTGTAAATGTATTCAAGAAGCATTTGAGAGAGACTGAAATCAAATTGTTTAACCCAGGAGGTTGTTTGAAACAAGGTTGTTTTTTGGATGTTTGATTAATTCTGGCCAGATACTGAAAAGGTTTTAAATGCATCTTTGGGAGATAAACAGTATTAGGAGGGGTAGTAAATGTATATGGTCCTGGTCAGGGGGTTGTGTTTTATTGTAG
>NW_023339718.1:7836582-7836705 GCF_004916995.1 Morone saxatilis
TTAGTTTAGTTTAGTTTTAGTTTTACTCTTCAGTGTATCTACATCAGAAATAGCCACTCACAAGGTCCATCCCCTGTGAGAGTGGCAGCTAAAGTTACACTGAAATTTCACTGATATCAGCAG
>NW_023339718.1:7836748-7857249 GCF_004916995.1 Morone saxatilis
TTTAACAAACATGGTCATTCAGAGGGTTTACTGAGCTGTTGTAGAGTTTATCTGATCACTGATCAGTCTGACCATTGAATGATCTGTATATGTGACTGTGAAGACAATAAAACTTCTGTCCAGTTGTTCATCCATGTGTTTGTGTTTGTTTATTTATAGTATACAAAGTGCAGAAGTTATTATTTCCTTGCCAACAGCAGTGGTGTATTACCACCTCCTTCTGGACTGGAGTAGGGCTGGCCCTTATTTGCATGTAGCTCAGAAAAACTAGACAAATTGTAATCAATGGTGTTTATGCTGAAATTGGCATTTTTAAACTTTTATTTTAAGACTTTTACCTGTTTTATAATAAGTGTAAATGGCGATGTAATAAATGTAATCTGGATTTTCATTTTAGACAAATGACCATTATAAATGGAGTCTTAGTAACAACTTTTAATTTGTTACTTATATGACAAGAAATGTGACAAAAGTTTTACTTGATGCAGTAACAAAGATGAACAGACACTGAGACAAAGCAACACACTAGTCTGCATTTGGGTTCCGTTCCTTGTCTTCCTGATTACCCTGCTTGAACAAGTGTGACACATAATGAATAGATACGACAGGAAGATAGAATAAATAAAATAAAAATGTAACTCTTTATTCTTTTAGTTGTTTAATCTTGAATTGTTTAGTAGTGTTCGATATAGTGTAGCAGAACATTTCTGACCTTCTCACCACTCTTTTTCTTGTTTGTTTTTTCTCCAAAAGACATTTACCACAGTTCACACTATTGATCATGCATTCAAATTCCCTCCGCACATTGTCATCCATGCACATCTTCAACCTGGGACCATACCTGCAGTAAGTCTTGCTTACCCACTACTGGCTCTGTTATCTCTCCACCACAGGGTTGAACACTTTGGCGGTTCATGTTTATCATTTTGACATGTTTTTTTGTACCCATTCATGCATGAACACACCTTACCCCCAACAACTGTCCACACACTGTCTCTGAACTCCTATTCTCACATGCCCGCAAATTTTCCATCTACTGATCCACAGTGTCAGTTCAGCCTGATTTAACCAGTCATCAATGCAGCCCCACCACAGGGACCAAAACCACTCACCAGAGGACACATGAAAAACTAATATTAATTTATGTGACTCATAATATGGGTTGTCTTAGATTAACTTTTGCACAGTATAATTCTCAAGCTTTACTCCATAAAACTTTCCTGCTATTTGTGCTTTACTGGATGGTCATATTCAGTAGAGGGTGACATTTCTAAGCCACATTCAGACACATTGCAGCTGTGTGATATGTGTCAAAGAACAAGAGCCACTAAGTAATCCAATTGGTTACAGCTGGACAGCATAAAAAAGGGGGCGATATTATTAGCTATATCTGAAAAATCAAGAGTTTGTCCAGGCACTTATGGTGCTCGAAAAAATAGTATTATAAACCTCTTGACTTCGCATGTACCATGGTTAAACTATAATCTCTTCTGGCTGCTTCACGGTGGAGGTCACAATGTCACAGCTAATCTGCAACGCAAGGCCTTATGGCTTCTGGATTCAATTACCCTAGCTACTTCATCTTTTACCTATGCTGTGATTAATGAAATCACTGCTATATGAGCGTCAGCAAAGGTTATACAGTAGACACAGAGTTAAAACACACACATGCCTACACCTATACAAAAATTCAATAGACAAAGTACTTATGCGCCCATTTTAATATTCAATGCAATTTAGGTGAAATGGAAGAGGGCACACTCAAGGTGGCTCATTCATTCTTGCAGACTTCATCTAAACTTGCACAAATTGATAACTTTTATTCCTCTTTGGACCTGGCATGTGCATCCAATTTAAAATTTTCACATAAAAAACAAAAGCATCAGTGAATAAAATGGTATTCATATTTTTTCTTGTTCAGTTTTAAGAAAGAAAAACAAGAAAGTATTCATGGATGAAGCCTTTTATGTCCTTTCTCTTGCTGCCTTTTCACTATTTCAGTGAAAACACCTTAAGGTAATATCTTTTCTCAGTGCCTGCATCCTCCTCAGAAGCTTCATGCGTCCTTCGTTCTTTATATAATTCTCTTCCCTGTCTGCTCGCCCTCAATCTCTTTCCTCTGTCTTCATTTTCTCACTCTCCTCCCTTCCTCTTTTACTTGTCATCTCTCTGGGGCAGGTGTGTGATTAAAAAGCATTAGGGCCACTGCTGGAGACATGTCAAAAGAGCTGTGCAATGGTTGAGTGAGCTGTGCTGAATGGTGCCAATCATTTTATTGATTTTCTTCATCTTTGAGTTTGACAATGTCTGCTAGCTTCAGGAGTTGGTAAGAGGTTAAAGAGGAAGTATGTCCCTGTGTGTGTGTGACCTGAAAGAGCATACATCATCAAAGTGTGTTGAGAAGAATTGTTTTTTCTAATGAACAATTTGTATATGATTATGTGATGTATGTTCATCGTCACTGTTTATAAGTTCTGTCCATCTGTTTGCATGTGAAGTGTCCTGTGCTGCCTGAACTGAATCCTTGTCACAGTAATCCAGTCTCATTTGCATCTGCATCTGCATCCCTGTCCACGTTCTATCAAGCTCAGTCATGTCTGGCTGAACAAGTCACGAGAGAGCCCTGCATGTACTGCAGGGCACAGAACTGCATTTACTCTAGCGTGTGAATGTGTTGTCTCCATCCACCATATTTACAGCCTCCCAACCCTAGTCTCCTGTCTTAAGAGATTTATTGTGTTTACACTCGACCAGAGCTGTCCCTTAGTTATTCTTGTCCACTTTGCATTGAAAAGGTACAAAACCACGCAAGGTGACACCTTTGACAACATATACAGTAGCGACTGGAGGAGAAAGTATGCAGAGGGAATACATACGTCTTGTCATCAAGGGTGGAGTTAAGAGGTTTCAGGAATGCACAACTGTGCTCTAATGATGAGTTTTGACAGGCAACAATGGTGCTGCCATAATTTATAATGGAAAAGGGCAACGTGCAAAATGACCATAAATGTCTTTCGGCAATCATAATGTAGCAATGTTTCAGTAAAGTTATCATGACCTTCCAATATAAGTTTTGTTATGTAGTGTACTACATAACAAAACTTACTGTAGTGAGACCAGAATGCCATTTATTTTATAGAATTGATACCCATGTTTAAAAACTGTGTTATAATATTGTGGAGCCAATTTGATTGCTACAGCATTTCCGGCAGTCACATGGTGATTGCTGTTGCATGGAAAATTGCACACAGACACAGTGGGATTAGCTACAGGATTGCTCAGACATCACAGAAATACCACAGGGGGAGATTACGCATATCTATTCACCACACTTCTTTCATCTTGTGTTTGTATGCACTGTGTGTGACTGTGTGTTAAGTGTAAAAATACGGAAAAAAAGGAGCTTGTGGTTACGTGCGGTCTACAACAGACATGTTAGGCCATTCAGACTAAAATAACTCTTTACTTTATTTATCCTCCTTTCCCTGACAAGACCTAAGGCTATACTTGGATCCCACAGGAGCCCTGCTGTGTGGAAAATTGATGCACTCCTCGATTGACTGTGGACAGGTAATCAAATCAAGAAATGGTCCTTTTCTGCCAACCTTAGAGCTGTGAACGAGGAAGTAAAAGACACACACTCTCAGAAAGGTGCACTACACCGTACAGTCACATGCACATACAGTAAAAGCACACAGGGGTTGCACATTTAGTTGCAAAACTACATCATGAATTGTAATAACATTCATACAACAAGAAAATGGATAAGTGGTAGGTATGTGAATAGTGTGTTTAACTTCTTTTGTCTGTTTGTTGATATGCAGAACTTCAGGATTGCAGTGGAGTTTTTTTCCCATGTTAAAAAGCTAAGAAGCTAAAAAGCATTAATAGGGCTTACATTTCGCAGACATAAAGAATCAAAAATGTATATTTATTAACTTTTATTAAGTTGATTTCTTTTTAATACCTCTTATTAGTCTAAGATGTTGCATGCTGTACAGATTTTAAAGTCCCTTGAGGCCAATTTGTGATTTGTGATATTGAGCTATAAATAAAATTGACTTGACTTATTAATGAGAGTATGCCTGCAGCAGCCGCACCTGTATTTTTTTTATTGGTCTATACCACAGACCATTAAAATGTATTTTAAGCACTTATTTTGCCTTGGCCATACTCAACAGTTGGTTATAACCAGTGCAGTGATCTTATATTAGCTTTACGGTAATGTTTAACAAATCTACAAAACTAAAAAATTCAGAAATTTCTGAACCTCAGCAACAAGATTAGGATTAGATTGAACACATGTTCTCAATTTAATTTAAAACAGTGCACGGACAAAATAAGATGAACTCGCTTTGATAGTGGAAATAATGCTCTTCACATGGGTCACAGATACAAGTACCAAATCACTTCATACTGTATAGTTATTAGAGGCAACAGTTGACAACTTGAGTGACAGGTTATAAAGTTATCAGTGTACTCTCAGACAGGTTAAGGTCAGTGTGAGAGAATCTGTAGGTAATGGTCAGCAGCAGATGTACAGTGCACATGGTCCTCTATCAACTTGTTTCATTAGTAGATCCCACATATACAGTATATTAAAGTGAGTCAGATAATGACGCTACAGTACATTACCATCATATGGATGGTCAGATGCTTGTATGACCACTGGGCGTCCCTTTGCCTTCCCAGCCCCTTTTGTATGAGTCCAGGCATAGGATGACAAAGGGAAGTCCATAGGTCACATGACTGGATGATGAACAGGGAGGAAGTACATTCGTGTATCCTATCAACCCCACAGAC
Organism: Morone saxatilis; assembly: GCF_004916995.1. Lineage (NCBI taxonomy): Eukaryota > Metazoa > Chordata > Actinopteri > Moronidae > Morone > Morone saxatilis. The sequence continues at coordinate 7,841,552 of NW_023339718.1, forward strand.
ATTTCTTAAATCCCTGAAGTCAAGGGGTTAGAAGGAACATGGAAGTTCCTCTCAGCAAACATCTGCAATACATCTGACAGTGATCACAAATGGTGCTGACAAAGGTAATGTGTGAGCCATGATATTGCTCTCAGCACTGTTACCATGTATCCATTTGGTAACATCTACTTCCTGACACCCTCAGTTTTTAAATAAGCATTGATGTTCAAATGTGTGCATTCATGTCACCCAAACCTTGAGCAAACGATTATAAAATGGCTCTATGTTGACAACAAAAGAAGTTAATAACAAATAAATCATGGCTGCAAACAACATTTCACTGACTCAGGTTTGTTCCCGGCCTTGACACATTCTAGACAATGCTGTGAGAGGCAATTGAGAAATATGTTTACAGGGTATCGGGGAGGTTTGTGTGTGCTTGTGTCATTGTTTGTGTGTGTGAGACAGAGAATAAGAGAATGAGACAGGAAAATACGGAGAAATGCATTTTGTATTCATGCAAATTCATTTGGTTTCTAGCTAAGGTATAATGTGGAAATTGAAAACGGAGAAATGCAAAGTGACAAGGGCTCAATGGTGGATGAACACTCCACACAAAAGACAAATACTTGCACGTGTAGACACAAATACACATTAATATACACACAGGACAGAAACACCTACGCATTTGGACACACAGACAAGAGTTCAAATACACTCTTGCTGCCCTTTTATGAAGATATTTTTCTTCTGATGCAACAAATTTTAAAATGAAGACATGGAGAGCTGCTCAGGAATACAGAAGAGAGTGAGATTCCATTGAGTTTCAACAGCGGTGGTGTGTTGTAATACCCTGTTATTTATGCATCTGTCAAAATATACAGAACTACAAGAAAAAATTAGGCCATCCTGTCATCTTCGACTCAGTGGTTTAAAATCCCCACATACCGTGTTCCAATTGGTTTGTATCAAGTATCAAATAAATATAAAAATACAATTTAAAAAATACAAACACATCTGATGTAGCTTTCAGTCCTTTATGTGTACAGTGGTTGTTTGCTGGTCATTATATCTGTGTTTGTTAGCTGGTTTTTATAGTTTTGAGGGAGACAAGGATTATCAAGCAGCTTCATTTGAGGAGTTCATTTGAGCTGTCAGGAAGCTTTGAAAGAAAAAATAAACCCCGCCTGAAGGGAGGGACAGTTTCAAAGGCTCACAGAGTTATATCACAGCTGGCTAAAAATACACTGTGTGACAGCATGTGTTCAGTATAAAGCAGGTAATGATCATGCTAGTCTGGTTGCAGCTATAAAATAGAGTTTGAACCCAATTAACCCATAGTGGTGTTGTTGATTAAACAAGGATTACAGTTTCATTATGCTGTTATCACTCACTTTTTCATTTAAAAACACCTCCTCAAATTTTGGGTAAGTAGGTCAGCCTGGTAATAGCTATGACAGGCAGATACAGGAGATTCCACTCACGTGTGTTGATCTTCTGCAGGGAGATGTGTTTCTCTAGCTGGCGTCTGAGTTTGACCTCAGCGCCGTACTTTCCCGTGGTGCCATTGTCTGCCAGGATGAAGTGGGAGTGGAGACTGTTTAGAACCGTCAACTTGCTCATAGGGTTGGACATGGTCTGGTATGGACGCACCACCTAGCCAAGAGAAAAAAAACATTTAAAAGTTAAGCAAACATCTGAGAAGCCCACGGCTGACAGGGGTATGTAGTAACTTGACAAAGGAAATAAGTGTGTTCTAATTAAAGGAGCATTGCACAGATTTTACACACTCCTCTAGGGCTCTAGACGAAGCTTTCCAAAGTTTGAAAAATTTGAAAAAAAGATTCTTAATAAATAACTACAAAAATATAAAATTTATGTATTCTCTGATGTATTTTCAATAGCTATGGTTGTCTCGGACAGCTGTAGCTCAGGAGGTAGAGCAGGTTGTCCACTAATCAGATGGTTGGTGATCTGAACCCTGGTTCTTCCCTCTGTAAGTGTCCTAGGGCGAGTAACTGAACCCCAAATTGCTCCCTATGCTGTGCTATCGGTGTGAATGGGATTGGTTAGGTTCGGATGAGCAGTTGGCACCTTGCATGAGTGAGAATGGGAGAATGTAAAGCACTTCAAGTGGTCAGAAGAACAGAATTGAGCTATCTGAGTGCAGTCAATTTAAAACTGTACTGCAATTATAGCTCAGAAACACACCCTGATACATTCACACAATTCCATAATTTCAAACAACACATTTATTGCACTGGGATTAAAGTTCAAATAAATTCCGCTCAAAACTGGGTGAATATTTATACAACATTAATGTTTCTCAAAAGCTTGGATTAAGTCTGCTGGGGCAGCGCCTGACAATCTGAGGTAAAGTCATCTACTCATTAGGCCTACAGTTAAGACCAATCAAGCATGAAAAAAGAGCTTCAGCACTTAATAATCTCATTACAGCCACCAACATTAATCGTCTCTGCTTGACTTGTTCAGTAGGACATAGTGCAGCACATTCTGATGAAATTCTAACTATAACACAGCATTGATACCAGAGATTTGAATGAGTCAGCATGTGCTTGGCAGTCTCATATGGTTCTGCCAGCTGTCCAACTCACTTTGAAGGAGTGTGTATCACAGATTGGATTGGCTTACTCAGCATCTCAGTTAATAAACTGTCAACTGCATTCCACAGGCTTTGGCAACTATCGACTGCCACTGACATTTTTCACATATACACATACAAACCAGGGCTAAAGCATGCAAATAGCCACTCTGTTAATATCATATTGTTCTGTTTGTTCGTTCTAAGGGACTTACATCTTTGCCAACAAGATCCTCTTGATTTTCTACAATACCCCATGGAGCAATGCCAATGGTGCAGATCTTTCCCCTTGACTTGGAGGCGTGGTCTTTCAGTGCATCACCCACATGGCGAATCACCCCTGTGTGTATTTGTGGGCGTGTGTGTGCATAAATGTTTGAGAGTTTTTTAGAGAAGGAGAGAGAAACAGAAAACAAAATCAGTTTTGTCACGATCAATAGAGAGGCTCAACTTAGATAATGATACACTCTGCTGTGAAAGATAAACAGAATCTATTAAGTTCAGAAGACAACAGGGAGCAGCCAATGTGAACACACACACAGCTTAAAACACAGATGTAGCTCCAGGCCTCTAGTTGTGGTCCTCAGGGGAGCAGCGGTCAGACCTGGAGCCATCTTATCCCATCTCTCCTGTTGACATTCATTCTTTCTGCACCTCCACCCTCAGCTATCCCTCCAATCCATCCCTCAATCCATTATTCAGGCCTCCCTCTTCCTGCCTCTGCACCCATTCTGTCACTAAATCTTACTTTATATTCCTTTCTGCATTCAAGTGTGGGCACTCTACATCACCAATTCTGGACATTTTTTTCCATTTGTTCATCTCTCCTATAGCTAGAAACAATACAAGAACAATATGAACTCCTACATTGAAGACAATGTGTAACAGCACTGTTAAAAAAATTCCAGTATTAACACTACTGATAATGTTTGGCCAAAGGCAAAGCTAAGAAATCAATGTGTGGTCCAAACAATCCCAATATATAAATTGTCTTTATTGTGTAACACACTAAATATTTTTAATATCAATGCATGGTAATCATTGATATTAAGTTTCAAGATACTACAATGCACTACATGATATGTGATGTGTCAACTATCAATAGCTTACCAAGGTCAGAAACATAGGGGTGGTCAAGTTTACCCATAGAGCATACATTCTATCTGCATGTTAACTCCATATTTATGCATACTTCATGTGCTGTCAATCTGTCAGCTGACTTTTCCCTTTAGTCATTTCAACTAATCATATTTTGTCCTTACACTGTTACCCAATGATCTTGTTACTGTCAGACTCCAATCGGTTTCTTTCTGGACTGCTTTTACACTTCCAACCTTCCACCTCCTACTGTATGTTCCAGTCCACTGAGCTCTTCGTAAATCTGCTCATGGCCGAATTCATCTAGTTACTCGGTATCTCCAGAAAGACATCTCCTTCGTCAACAAAGTCCGATCTTCTCCACAACCTTGATTCTACAGGGCTCTAACAGGGAACTTCCTGTACTGCTTTCAATGGAAACCCACTCCTATGATTGCCCTAATTGCCTCCTTAGTACTTCCTGCCACAGTCTGTCATACAGTTTGTGCACCTTTTGGTTTGAATATGACATCCTTTCATTGACTTTTATTGACACAAATAGGCAGTCTAGACTCCCTGACACTATTTTCATTCAGGATGCATGAAATAATAATTGAGAGCTATCACTTCACCTGTCTGGTCTGACTATGAGTGTCTCTAAGTATAGCTGAGTGCCCATAATATACTTAAAAGAACACTTTTGCAATGATCCAGTGGTTCAACAACTTTACAGCCCTGAGAGGCTTGATAAATGTTTGTTTAATAGCTGATAACTTATGAGGAACATTTGAACACACTCATCCTAGCACAAGTACATGGTAACACAATTTGTATGAAAAGTAGTGAGTCTGAATATTGCTGATACAATCTCCTAACAGAATATTATTTACACTACGCAGTTCTCAAAATAAACTGCGTGTATGTACTGTACTTCACCTGTGTTGACCCCTCCAGTGAAGATCCAGGCTCCTGTTGTCATGGCAGCCTTGATGAGCCCTTTACCAAAGACCTGTTTAAGTTTGGGCTGTAATTCAAAGTTCTGCAGGCCTCCGTGGACTGAGATGAGCAACTTGGGCAGATCCAGCTGCCACTCCTTGGTCATCAGGTGGAGCAGCAGGTCAGGCTTGGTGTCATAAGACACTCGCACGTACTGAAAACAGTGGGGCGTGTGTCAGTGGTGAATAGTAGCACATCTGCATCACCCTCAGGCACATGATGACCTGAAGTCTGAATGTGCCTCAGACATAAACATATAAACAGAAACACATCTATAAACATATGTGCATTATAAAAGCATTAAATGTGAAATAAACAAAATGGGAATAGATTAGTGTTGCAGATCTGCATGAGTGAGTGTATGCCTTAATTTTTCAAGCTATGACAATATTGAACAGATGTTTGCTATGATTGGAGAACCACATGCATTAAAGAGCATCTGTTTACATATCTAATTCACCCTCAGACACCCTACCTGACAGGTGTATGGATTAGTAGTTTTACACTGGAAATAAATCCGAAAGAATTTAGGCTTAACCATCTGAGTTCCCTGAATGCTACAGTATGTGTGATGTGATTCTGTCATTGTGGTTATCATAGACAGTGACTGTGTGAATAAGATGTACAATCAGACTACTTTTGGGATGGATTGAGAAATCAGGCTTACTTTTTTAAAATATATGTAATTACATATAATTATACTCATTTAATCGATTTTGCTATTCTTCATTTAATATGCTGAATTCTGGCATTCTGCATATCTGTGAAGCCTTTAAATTTGATTATGTAGCCGGTTACAGTGTAATTTGAAGAGAAGCTGGATTGAGGAAGCTACAGAAGGACTCTAGATGAGACCTCATTACATGTCATTTCCATTTGTATTTGAACTCTGTATAAAATGTCTTAAATGACAGAAACACTTGGCAATCAATAGGATATTGTTTTTCACAGCGCTGCTATAATTGTTCCATCCAGATCAAGAGCAGAATTCATTTCTGTCATTTCAAGCATCTAACACGTTCTTCCTCTGTACCTGTGCACTGTCACTCTGCATCAGTTTACTGCAGCTGAGGAAAATATCTACAAATCACATACAATTATTTTGCACTTTCAGCTTTCAGCTTTTACAATCCTCTTCTTACAGTATACTCAGCGAGGAAGACTCAGTCTACTCTATCGTCGACATCTCGTGTTATTTGTCTCCTTGATATCCTTCTACAAATCTCCATTTGTCCATTCTTCACATTTAAATCAAAATCTGGGGGAATGATGCATCTCACTAATACATTCTACCATTTTCAAAACCCTACTTATTCACATGAGCGAGTGCTACCATCTGAGGTCAGAATCAGGTGTAACCAGTTTACTGTTTCTCCTTTTTGTTGTTTGTTCGTGTATTTTTGGACTACTGTTCTCGTTTGCCTTCGAAGTTGACCCGAGCAGCAAGATTGCTGCAGGACACTGACAAATGCAACACAGTAGATTTCTTATCAGAGTCACCATGGCTTTGTTGGAGTGTCCTCCTCCCTGGAACTCAATGGTGCCGAAGGCATCAGTGGGGCTAAGCTGTGTGTGTTTGCTGATCGACCACTTCTCCGACAGGCTGTCATTCTTGGCCAAACGCTCTGCCTTATCATTCTGACTGGATGCGATGCCCGGGGGCAGGCCCACATGCTGACCTATCAGACGACCACAACAGCACCTGGATGAGAGGAGTAAGTGAAAGTGAATGTGAGATAATATATTACACAGTCCTTTACAGAGAGTAAGTGAAATCTTGAGAAGCCAGAGCCCCAAGATACTAAAGCATTGAGAAAGAAAAAGAAGAGGGTGAGAGAGAGATTGTGTGTGACTGAGATAGGTAGAGAAAAGGTGTGAGAGCTGCAATGGTTATGTGCCTAGCAGTAAGAGGAGGGTAAAGCTGAAATTACTTGAGCTGAGCTTGTCATCTGACATTCATCTCCTGATTGGGAGAAACAAATGAGAGCGATCTGCAATCTTGTATTGGCTGTCTCTTTTTGTTTTCAGCTCTTACTTTTTCTCTCCTCTCCTTCACCCTCTCAGCTTCTACAGGAGTTAGCAGAATGACAGTTATGTGAACTGTAGTATTCCTACACCACTACATACTTATTCAAGTGTACTGAATGCAGCTTTTATATTCTGTGTTTCAACCTTACAGGATGGAATGGGAGCCCTGGGAGGAAATGGAGTCAGGAGGCTTTGATTATCACTTCATGTTTCTGTCATCTCTTACCAAAGGTACTTTGCTTCCTTCTGCCTTATGCGTCAGCACAAGTGTTTTTGACTAAAAAGAGAAAACTTGATTTGATCTTGAGGAACATCGGGCTTCCACCCACTTTCCTCAAGTTATGCTAATTATGTTTACCTAACAAACAGTGGCGTTTCCTGTGTGTGTGTAGGTGTGTATGTGTGTGTATGTATAAGGGCCGGTACTGCAGGAATTAGACTTGCCTCTTTGAGTTTGTCACCCTAAGCAACAACATCAGCTGTAGTAAAGCATTCAGTAACGAACCCTTTCACAGTTACACTTTGCTATTCTTAGCAGTACGCTCCTGTGGGCCTAAAATAATAACCTTTTCAAATGATGTGGAATGTTTGACTATCTTCATGAACTGGCCTGGCCCTGAATTTCACATTTGTGGTTTTAAAAAAGTATAATGTCAGTGTTTGGCTCATTAGTGTGGAGCATCTACCTGTGATGTTAATTGAGGCCAGCATGATATTACTCTGAGGCATGTTTTAAAAGGTCAGTAGTCACATTAGCTTACTTGCCCATTAAAGTCTTGTAACTTTTATGGCAAATCAAGCAGCTGAATTTAAAATATTTATAAAACAATCTCCTTATCTCTTACTTCTTCCATAATTCAAAATAAAAAATGACTGACTGGAATAAGAAGGATAATGTAATTTACATGCACTGCAAATACAACCTTAACACACATTCTTACTCACCTATGGGGGTCTTTGGCACTCACTATGATATGAACACATTCTCTCTTGCTGAACGCTCTTTCTATCCACGATTTCTGTGCCTGCAGAAACGAAGACAGAAGAATTCAGTCAGTTGTTGTCAGATAATGAAGCTGTGACCTAAGCATGCAGGAGCGATAGCAACCAGACATTAGAAACTCGAATCGTGAGCAGACTTGTGTTTGACTGAGGAGTTCACCTGTAAAACAAAGGGTTTACTTGTCCTTCAAGAAATAAGAAGGGATTTCTTTGTTGAGTAAAATGATATTGTGATTGTGATGAGTCACGATTAGCAGGAATGATTATTTTGATTATTATCACAATTTGCGTTCACTGAAAAAAACTATTATAATTATGATGATGTGACATTTGTTGGGGTCTGTACCAAATAAACATGTTTTTTTTTTACATCTGTAGAACAGGATTTGTAGGCTAGGGCATCCCTGCAGCACTGCAGTACTTCATTATAATGCTGTTATGTCACAAATCTTACTAATTTACAGCTACTACAATTTGGATATTTCACATGGCCATATTGTGATTTTGATTATATTTCGATTAATTCTGCAGCCCTAGAGCTTTGTTGTATAGAGACTTATCTTCCACATTTCTCTGCAAGCAGCAGTCCAGTTTTGGGGAATGACAAACAGAGGATACACTATGAAATGTTGGATTAATGCCTCAAAAGTACTTAAATAACAATTTAAAGAAAAATCAGCAATTTCACAGCCAGACCTGGTTTAAAGACAGAAATCACAGCACTTTGGGAATGGCATACATACACAAACACAACACACACACACACACACACACACACACACACACAGTAAATGCACAGTCCCCTACACATAATTTAAATGCTGAAGACAAAAATGTTTTATGCTATTCAGCGATGGATGAGATGAAGAACTGCGAAAGAGAAGGGATGTTAAATGCACTGAGGCAGTAAATTATATCAGATTTCCAGTCCTTAGATATTCTTATATACAACCAGCTGAGTGTATGTGTATCCTGTATGAGCAAGTGTGTGTATGTATTTCTATATGTGTGTGCTTTGTGTTCTTTTGTTGCGTACAGTATAGAACATCGGCATAATGTAGCTAGTGGAATAGTGTATTTGTGATACCGTGATGCTCTGCAGCTGTATCTGCTGCAGGTCTGAGACAGACAGAGACTGACTAGAGTCAATTAACATGCTACAGACACGACCAGAAAGGCACTGTAGAGCCACAGAGCATGCCTGAGATACAGATGTGGCACAGGATTAGAGACTAATACACAGATAGATGCATGAATACTTGTTACATGCCAACAAGGATCAATGTACGAGATGAGGCAAAATGTGACATGTACTGCAGGAAACCCTTCTTAGAGCTAATAAGAAAGAGCATCGAATCCAGAGCTATATGATGAACATAAGAAAAATGACTGCTTGTCCCATCTTTGGTTTATTTTTTTAGTTATTTTAGAGATGCTTGCTCAATTTTCTCTTCTTTTTTGCAGCTTCAGTTAAAAGTACTAATGCCTCAAAGTGAGTTTTAACATTTCACCTATTGCGCCATTAAGTTTCTTTAGGTTTGACAAGAGGAAATACATAAACTGCAGCTATTCCTACATCAGATCACAAATAAGGTACTGGTACTCTAAAACCAATGGCTACTTCCACAACACCCTAATGCACTTGGGATTAGTAATGATTAGATTTTAATTTATAGGCAACCACCAAAATCCTGCGAGAACACAAATTCCTTTCGTGTTTATTTACCAAAACAGAAACAGATTCATCTAAAAGAGTGCCTTGGTCATTCATGCTTGAATTCAGACAAGATCGTGGATGGAGCTGTGGTTACTCATTGTTATTGGGCAGTTTTGTTTGTTTTATTTTTTCTACCACTCTCACACATGACGTCAACGGTCTTAAATCCAGGCATAAATATCCGTCATGTTTAAAACAATGACCCACACTGGAACAGACTCAAAAGTAACTTTTATGGCAAATCAAGCAGCTGAATTTAAAATATTTATAAAACAATCTCCCTACCTCTTACTTCTTCCATAATTCAAAATAAAAAAATGACTGTCTGGAATAAGAAGGATAATGTAATTTATCCTTAACAGACTCAGTCTGTTCCAGTGTCTCAGACATTAATCATCACACCTAAATCATATTTATAATCAGTAAAACAATTATGTGTCAATGTGTCCCTGCCTTAAGCAATCAATATCTTTCTTTTTCCCCCTCCTCTCCGTAAAACATGTTTTCATGTGTTGCTGTATGTTAATTAACTATAGAAATATAATCCAGTTCATGCGTATTGCAAACTGTATGATGTACATGTTCTGTTCCTCTGACTATGAGAATGTTACCCTCTGCCATTTAAATGCACTACTTTCCACTCAGCACTTTGTGGTTCAAAGGTTGCACTTCCTGGGTTGCCACCTCCATTCCAGGAAGTGGACTATGTCTAAGTGAGACTTTGTGGCGACAGAGCACAACACCAGAGGTCCAGAATAGGACTGAATATCACAACAAGACAGTCACAGACAACCAAGGGGGACACACTGACCAGACTCCCAAACCCACAGCAGAGGGAACACAACAGCCGTGAAAACAAAAGGACAGAGCTTTTTTTCTGCTTTTTATTCTGGGAGAGCTGCCCCGGCTCTCCTCCCAGCCAGCAGAGCTGAGAGCTGCTTGTACAGGGCTTTCCCCACTGCCACGGCTACAACAACACACGCCCCATCCGCCTGACTGGCCCTGTCACACCATGGCACGCCAAAACCCACCGTAACCGGCCAGAAACAGGCTCGGCCTACACACAGGCACACTTACCCTAACACCAGACTTCCCACGATTAACCATTACTCTGGGGGGCTGGGGGCTGTTTTAGAGATCACCCTGGCCACGATGACTCAGCGGGCCACAACAACGCCCCCAGCCCCATTCTTTCTCTGACATGCTAGAACTGTGTATTCATCCGCCAGCTCATCCTGGGACAAACTAGAGCCGCTCAATGGTAGGAGCAGCAGAGTTTTTTTTTTGATTTAATTCGTATTAAGGGGGCTGATGGCAAAATCACAAACGTTCACGCAAGTTGACGCAAAAAAAGCCTTTTATGTTCTCTAAGTTGAAAGAGGGACCACAGTAGTTTCACCCCAGAGCAACCCAGACGAAGATTTACTTCCCATTGCGACTCGTCTTTTTCCCCTGTCCCTTTCAAATCTGTTTTCCCTTATTTTCTGTGTAGGTATGGTATGCACAGTTTCCGACTTTTCTCTGTGTCATACTGTTGCATCTCTGTCCCTCGCGCTTCCTCTCACGTTCTCTGCTGTTGCTTATGAGATTTGACATGGCATGATGAGATGGCACATGGCCTGCACTCCATTGTGTAATTAAGATTTAGCACCGGGGTGCACTCACACACACAAACACACCAGCTGTATGTTTACGTGTGTGTAAGGAGGGACTGTGCAGCAAGTGAGCAGCATCTGACAACCTGTTAGGGGTCTTGACTCCATTACACTCAAACTCCCCCTACCTCCAGCCTCCAACCTTGTGTCCCTGTCCTCTCTTCCTTTACTATTGTATCTCTTCTTTCTTATTGGCACTGGCAGGGAGCTGAATTGGGAACCATATCCAACAGTCTAATCTCTTTGCTCTCTCTGAATTTTTGACTCAGCTTTTATATGAGCATAGGTGGGCATATAAGTAGCCGGTGGCATTTTTACCATTTTCATATATTAGCTTCTTTGACAAGAGTTTAAAAACGGAAACATAAAAAAAGAGTGATACAAATACTGCTTAGACACTCTCCCTTTGTTTGCCTGGTACCTCTATTCCAAGAAATGATTAAAGCTAAATCATCACCTTTCCTCTTGTGCTGCATTAAATCTTTACCTTCCTGTCTTTTGAACAACTCTTCAATTGCATTTACATTAAATTTGGTTTTACTGCTGTGTCAGCTGCTCTCCCTCTCTGAAGTGAATCTGCTTTTGGTGCACTTTGATTTCATAAGCATCAAGAATGATATCAGACAGTTCAGTAAAATTTTTAGAAAACCAACGTCAGCGGGCAGTGAACACATTCACGATAAATTAGGATGAGATGAAAGTATTACAAAAGATACAGTCTTCTTATGACACATCTGATGCAACTTAAGGGTAAAAGTATTAGTTAAGTCGAGAGTTACAGATAGTGTTAGTGATATTTTTGTAACAATTCTTTTGTTTTATGGTATAAGAAGACAGTATTGCATTTTTGCAGGACTTTCATTCATTTTAAAATAAAGAAATAAATTGAAATAAGAAAAAGACAAAAACCGACCACAGACAGTTATCTTTGAAAAATAGATTATTTCTCAGATAAAGCATTGTCATACATGAGACTCTAAATACACAACCACTAAAAAAAAAGAGACTGAAGATACTCCAATACCTCAAACACAGAACTCTGCATGATGTCTTTCGCTCAAATCTCATAAACAAAGATTCACGAACACAAACGACTCACCTTTAATATGTGATAGGCAGCATTGTTGTGGCCTTCCCTTCATAAGCATGGTTGAAGGTAACGTTAGAGGCATGATCCCACCTTAAAACTAAGATCAATGAACAAAACTGATCAGAGCAAAACTGACTGCCACCTCTCAGTCCACTGGCAACTGGTCTACTCTGGGACTATTAGCACTGCTGGTATGTATGTGTGTGTGTGTGTGTGTGTGTGTGTGTGTGTTCATGGTGCTGAAGGCACACACTGAGAAAGCCCCACACCACTAAACTAACCTATCTCTCAGTCTCCACCCCTGCTACTGGATCCAAACAGCTGTCAGCATACGGAAGCACATTGCATTCACTGGATTAAAAAAAATTTGACACCATACCAGAAAAAATCTTGTAATTACGAGATAAGATAAAGAAAAAGGAAACGTCTGTAAATCCTCTCTCAGTTACGGAAGCACATTGCATGTCAGCCATGTCAGCCCAAGTTTTTTAATTTACTCAATAGAATATATATTTGTAGCGACCCTGCAGTAATGTTTCTTTATATGTTAAATGTTCTGTGAGTTCATGACATGTTTGGTTTAAATGAGTAGGTAGGGGGGCGGGGGGCGAGTGCGCAATGCATGTTGTGTGTGAGCGAGGCCTACAGCTAAACTTTATGTTTTGGTTTGTTTTTGGGAGTGGTTTACGGCCGATCAGTAACCTGTACTGTTCCAGCATAAATGCTGGGTTGCTGAATAACACTTTTTTCAACACGTCCTGGCGGACTCTACATATATGATTTAACCTCTTCCGTGGATGTGCAGTTAGTGGTTCTGAGTGAACAGTGGCCAATGTGGCACTTTTCTCATATCGTAATTACGGTCCTAAACTCGTTATTACAGATATTTTCCATAATTACGAGATCTTTTCTCAATAATTTACGAGATCATTTTCTCATAATTTACGAAATCCTGTATCTCGTAATTATGAGATACTGGTGTCAAAAATGTTTTTTATCTAGTGAATGCAATGCGCTTCCGTATGTAAAGACCAAGTAATAAAATGAAAAATAAAAAATCTCATGTCGTAGGCACAGCTGGTTAACTATCTACACACAATGTGACAATAGTGTCAGACTTCTCCAAAATATTCAAAAGTCTGTCGCTTTTTTCTGAAACAGTGTGCTTAGAGAATTAGTTGCTGTCTTCTCACAAGCACCTGTCCTGTTTTAGATTCAAATTAAAGTTGTACTGTCAGACTGTGCGTGTGTTTGAATGAAAAGAGAGAGAGCGAGAGAGAGAGAGAGAGAGACAGAGAGGAGAGAGAGGGTGGGGTGGGGTTGGTCATCTCTCTCAGCCACATTTCTGCCAGGGATCAAGACCAAAGAGGGAGTCTGAATGGCAAGAGAGCCTATTAGGTGGAGCAACATGACATTCGTCTAGCCAGTTCACCATGCTCACTTTGGTCTAAATGACACATATACACACACCCACACACATCTGTGAGTTTTTGCCATTGCATTTGTATTTTTTTTTTTCACAGCACAAGGGTAGTTTCCTAGCTGTTTTCATCAAAGGGATTAACAAACTTGTACATAATACAGACCTGGTTTAATTAGCAGGATCAGTGGGGGAAACTGGGTGTATAAGACTGTAATCTGAACTAAATGAAGTCCAATAATACACATGCAGGAAAACACAGGAAGGAAAGACAATATACTTTCCAAAAACTGTAATCCTTCTTAATGTAAAAAAAAAAAAAAAAACTCACACACACACAACAACAAAATGTGAACGTAAGCAAAATCTAGACTAAAAAGCTCCTCCAGATCCAGTGTAAATCAAAGCGTAATGTATTCAGTGTCATGACAGAATGCTTAGAGGAGCGCACCTCGACCCCCTTTTTGGATTTTTACAAATTCACACTAAATGTCACAGTCTGATACAAAAGCATTTTATGGCTTTATGTTTTTTTGTTTTTTTTTACAGTAACAAGATAACATAGACCAGATACAATATGTTATGAGCAATGAGAGGTGGCAAGCCTCTATATTGCTAAGCCAAGCACTTTTATCAATATTTTAATGATCATAGCAGATGAGATAAGTCCTCTGCGTCCAACTGCAGCACTGAATCTACTGTTCAATCAGAATATTTAGCAACATATTTGTTATGTCTACAAACGTGCAATCAGACACAGCACACACAACATGACACAGCCTGTTTATAGCCTAGACATTTCTGCAGCAACATGCAAGCAAACAACATGCACTAAAATACAGCTTTATGTTATTGGTATGTAGTGTAGTCTCTTTTTATTAAGTAAAGTTAAAGCTTTTAAATTCAAGCTTAAAAACAAGCTGTATTGTAAATCAAGATTTTGAATGAATACAGAAACATCTGTTACTGGTAATAGGCATGTTAAATATGCGCATGAGCTACTTATCTTAATTACATTTGGATGAGTGACAGAAAAAAGGCGTCTCTTATACAAAATATGCTGTTGAGCCAAGTTGTTGCTGCATGCTGGTGACAGTATGACGATTTTACACAATGAAAATAAAAAATATGCCATCTGTCTTGATACTTTTATGTAGACCCCATTGGGTTACTTGCAGTGAACGGCTACAATTTGTAAAATGAGTATGAACTCTGAAGCTCGTTAAATTTTGTGAAAACGATATTCCTTGACACAAACACGTTCATCAAAGATGAGACAAGCTTCTCAGCAGAGGGCATTAGGTCTGGTTCGAGTCTACTGGGTGTGATCCAGAGGATTTTATGCACTGATGAAATCAAGATGGAAGAGTTTAAGATGTATGAGCTGCTTAAAATACAGAAATGGCAAATGAACAGAATAACAGTTATACAAAGGAGATAAGCCAATCTCTCTGTTAAGCAAATCTGAAGCCCTACAGATGGCATTTATGTTTATTTAAACATAAGCATGATACAGTAAAGTGTTTCAAACATTAGCATGCAGAACATTGTTTAGTAGTTTTAGCTTTGTTTTGGCTGTGCTTTTGGACCCAGACTGGCAGACTGGCCAGAACACTTGAACTGCAGTTAAAATACATTCAGCACAGCCATTTCAGCCTCTATCTCTATCACACTCATCTTCTCTTAATGTCACTCTGTAAGTGCCTCTGTCTCTCTCTGCTTATTCCTTCTCTCTTCTCATTCTTTCTCCTTAATCGTGTCCCTCTGTAACCCCATACAACAACAGCCAGGAGCGAACCATGCACATAATATGTAACCCCTGAGATGGACAATATTATACAATGACCTTCAGGCAGCCATCTTGGGCAAGTCAATGCATTGGTAAACAGCACTAGATTGTAGACTCCAAGCTTGATCCAGACACACAAAGAACAATGCCAACACCATGTAGTTACTGCATACATTAAGGGTGAGGTCATTGCCTTTAAATGCAATCTTGTCAAGGAGAGGAACCATTATTGCAAGCGAAATAGCATTCACTGACCTGAACACACACGCAAACACTGGGTTTATCTTCCTGGAGGGAAGCTTGCATGCATGAGTATGGGCCATACGCACACACACACACACAC
>NW_023339718.1:7857339-7857481 GCF_004916995.1 Morone saxatilis
ACACACACACACACACAATTTTCCACTTGCTTCAGCATTTTGCAGCTTAAGAGAGATTTAAAGTATGAACCAAAAACAAAGAGTAACAAAGCAGATTTACAGTACTGGACCAACTTCATACGTGTGTGTAAATGTGTGTGTA
>NW_023339718.1:7857581-7875845 GCF_004916995.1 Morone saxatilis
CGTGTGTGTAAATGTGTGTGTATGTGTATTCTTATGGGTAAAGGTGGGCAAGTGACCCTAGCAATTTAGGGTGGAGGTACTGGTACTTAAGTACAAATACACAATTACAGATTGAAGGCTTTCTGTCAGTCTACTATAACAAAGTGCAGACTGTAGCCTTAACACTTTCCATCTCTACCGAGGAAAATTGCAAAAGGGGCAAACATACACTACAAACAAGTGCAGACCTCAGTTCAAACTAATCTTTTCCAGTGCTCTATTGTGCTAAATTGCAAAAGGTCAATACACGAGATAACCAAGTGCATATTGGGGGTTCTCCTCTGGTGTGTTAGACGAGAAAGAGCCTCAATCCAAACCAACCTTTTCTACCTCTATTCAGCAACTCTCTCTTCAGTCAGGTAGACTGGAGGACAGTGGGAAATTGTTCGACACACAAGATAACCCAGTGCAGCCCAAACCAACCTGTCTTACGTCTCTATTCGCCATCAAGTGTAAAATGAAAAGCCAGCAGCACTTTTGAACCAGCTACTAAAAGTATTCAGACTTTTCATAACACCAGTGACAAAAGAGCTCACTAATAAATAATAAAGAACTAATAAACACAAGATTGAGAGTTAACACTTGCTCCTCCTGAAGCAATTGCCCACAATTTCATCATGCTCGCTATGTTGTCCAATTAGAACCATGAAAGAACCACATTTAAAAAATAGCTTGGTTAAATTTCAAACATTAATAAGCATTAAAGATACATGGAACAATTATTTAAATCCTGTAATTTGTTATGCGCCACTGGGATTCTCTGTGTTAATCACACACAATATACAAATTCACCGTGCGTGTGCACACATAAACTGCTGTATAACAATCCTCTCATTGTTTTCTATAGCACTGCTCGTATTATATCATCCACCTGCCAAGAATTGTCAATAAAGCACTTTACACTTAGAAGATTGGCTCGTCTTTCCTCCTTAGTGGTTACTTTCAAAGAAAGTCATGCAGATTTAAGGAGGCACATCTTGCATAAATATTTAAACAAATTCACAGCAATTTCAGTTTTGAAGACTTGGTAACATAAGATGCTATAAATCTATTCCTTAATCTTAAATAGCTTTTCCAGGCTGCTGAACACACTATTTCCACTATTCAAGTGTTTGGGTTTAGACAATGTAACTCGATGATTTATCATCATTCACAAAATCAATGACCAGATCAGTGACTAGTGTCTGTCCCTTTAACTCAATGGCCTTCATGAGACCTTCACTATAATGATCTGGAATGGGATTTCTGCTATCCTGATGGCAGGTTGTACTTAACTTTATGGAGTATAACATATAGGTAATTTATTGATTTGCCTGCAGCTATATGATGTCCTATAAAACAGAGGAGTATAGATAAATCCTTAAAGTAGCTTTTCTATTTCAGTCAGCTCTATATACAAAGCACTTGTGTGATTTATATAAAATTTAAGTGAAATCCTAAATACCCCTCAAAAAAATCATCCTCTTCAACATTTCATATAGTAATGGCTTTCGATGAAATACACTTACAGTAAGAGCACTTTGTCGCTGTGACTCATCAGCACGTAATTGTAAATCAGAGCGCAGTATAAATGGGATAAATAGAGACTGTCAGAAATCCTGTGGTAAAGTTATGTGAGAATGATGGATGGAAATTTAAGAGAGGAGGGGTGATCACCACTGATGGGGGGAGAAAAGGAACAGCAACAAAGAAATGAGTAAGTGGAAAGAAAAACACAACAATAGGGACATAAAGGCATATATTGTTGCTTTTATCAGCTGTGGTTGGGGATGCACCATCAATTTACTGACCTTATTAAGCGGAGTGTGCCAGATGTGACTAATACAATACTTTGCCAATGTTATAAATTCAGGTACATTCATTCAGTTATGGCAGTCTGCCAACTGTCTTTAGTGCTACTACAATCTCTGGCCTCCATTTATTTTACTCAAATCATCCCAGTGTAGTAGTTCAATGTACTGTATACAGATTTTAAATGTGAAAATGAGAACACTGGTATCAGTTCAGTACTCAGTACCTCTGAGCTGAAGTATCAGAATCTGTGTCAGGTGAGAAAAAGTCAGATCGGTGCATCCCTAGCTGTGTTTTTTAGAAATCTTGTATCACAATTTTTTGTCTTTATGGTAATATGTATTCACAACAATATCTTGCATATAGATAAATATTTAATGAATTGTTTGACACTAAGAATATTAAAGAACAATGGTGGGAAAAAACTGCAAAAACATTGATGGAAAACTGTTTTACTCAGTTCCCTGAGAGGATAAACAAGATGTTAAAGTTCATCTTACATTACACTGAGCCTGTGTATTTTTGCATGTACACTGCATTTTTCTTCAGCAAATTCAAGCCTCAGCAACAATGGGTGATTAACACAGCAGCTCAATCACCTTATAATTCAGTACGCAACATGAAATGCAAGATTCATGAGAAAAATAATTATTTAAGTGTGTATTTTTAAAACGTGGTCGTGCATGCATCTGCTTTCATCTTGGATCGACTGCTGTGACTTTCTAACTTGTTTGCTAGTGCGCATGTGCGGGTGTGTTCAATGTGCGAGCGTAATGAGAGAATGCTTGCTTGTTTTAGCTCCCGTCGTTTTCAATCCATCTCCTGAGGCTAGAATAAGCAGCTCTCTTTCCCACAGGCCTCTGCTAAGCCTAGCTGAGCATCTGGCCATGCAGGCTCTAATCAACACTGGCATGGCCATTCTGTCTGTGACAGAGGGGGGAAAGGGGGGAGACACGTTCTCACTTTGGGGGGTTGGAGGTGGGGGACTGGTGTCAGCAGGACAGGAGAAAAGGAGGAGGAAAGGGGTTAGGTAGAGAGTTTGAGAAGATAGGGGAAGGGCTAGGTGGTGGGAGAGATAAAAGGTGAGGGTGGATGAGGTGGTGGTGAGAAGAAAGAAAGAAGGGGGGTCAGAGTGAGAGAAGTGGAGAAAGTGTGAAGATGTAAAATAAATTGTTTCGTATCAGTAAATTTGTGTGAGAGATATGAGGGTCAAAATGCCACATGAGAAAGAGAAAGTGTGGAGGTGAGCAAAGGGAAAAAATGGCAGAGAGAGTAGAAGGAACCGACAGTACTTCTGAAGTGACGTGAATGAAGAGAGAAGAAAAAGAAGAAAAGGGAGAATAACCTATCTGTTGTAAATCAGGGGCCTGGTCCAAACAGATTGGGAATTTAAAAAAGCCCTAAGTAATAGAAAAGCAGTAGAAAAGTGGACATACAGAGGGAGAGGAGATAAAGAAACAGACTGACAGTGAAGGGAGATAAGCTGTATCCATTTTGCCTGTCTAGATGAGGGCAAAGAAGTAAGAAACCTTACATCAGAAGAGATGAGAAGTCAACAGAGAAAGAGAGAGTGAGGGGCAAAGAGCCACAGTGAATGACAAGGGGAGCAAACAGCCAGTGAACTGCAGTCAGTCTAATAATCACACAGTGTAATAGTTAACTGTGGTTTGATTGACACATGTTGAGTAGCCTGTAAGAAGCGATGGTGGACATTATAACAGTCAGGGGCCAGAGGAAAGAAAGAAATAGGAACAGACAGGCTTTACTTTTTTAGTGGCAGTGTCGTTAGATGTGTAAGCACTAAGCTGTGCTGTGCGGTTTTGGTCAGCGCTATTATGTTGGCTTGTCATGTTGTGTTTTCTGTTGTATTTCTGTTGTATTGTCATATTGATTTCCATAGTGTATTGTGCTGTGCCATGTTGTTTTCTTGTGTTGTTGTGTTGAATTTCATTATGTCCATATTGTGTGACCCACAGCCTGACACAATCAAACCATAGTTTACATTTCGTTTCACTTCATTCACTCAGTCTGACATTGTGTTAGCCCAATTCTTGTTGGGAGGGTTAGGGTTAGGAATAGAAACATTACCATTACTATGAAAGCTATAGAAGCAGTTCACTAAAACTTTTTCACAAAGACCGAACTAGTATGTTAATTTAAAGGTTCCATTTGTAAGCATTTTATATTATCATTATGTAATAATTACTTTTTAATTGCCGACATTGTAAGGTACCTTCCCTGACATTCTTGACTGTCTGTCAGTGGACAGTCAGTGTGTTTCAGTTGTGCTAACCTTATAATTAGAGTCCACTGCCATCTACAAATGCCTGCACCCATAGGATTACATGTATTACAAGAAACAGTGTTGCTTTTAGTCAACAATGAATTATTTAACAAAGATCAGGTAAAGATACAAAGCAAACAATTGCTTTTTTACTAGCCAAGAGGGATGCAGGGGCATCCAACTAGCTAAATGTAGCTTAAGCTAAGCTGGGGTTTGCCAACTGGCTGCGGTTTGCCCACGCAGTGTGGTTCTGGTATTAGTTGCTGGCTGATAGAGTGATTTGTAAACAGCAAGCTAGTTAATGACATGGAGCCAATGGTCCAAATGAAATATAGGAACACTGAAGAGTAACATTATTCCAAATATGATTCTAAATGACTCTCAAACGTATGTCACTTTTGGCCGATGCCCAAGATGATGCTCACTTGCTCCTACCGACTGTGTATGGAGTGCGAGCGCGAGCACCATGATGGTTTTCTGAAAGTTACATATTAAAGAGTTGCTATTTCCATATGTTGACTTACAGCTACACATTTGTGTCAATGTCATCTATGTCATCTATCATCTAAATTTTTCTGTCACATTTTTGGAAGTAGCTCGCGATCTATGAAGGACAATGATGTCGCCATTCTTAATCCTGCCTGCACAGCTGTTATTTGCCGATTTTTCCTCCAATCAGTGGAAAAAGTAATCACATAAATAAATAGGAGTTGTGGGCAACAATTCAGACGGCTGGAACCAGGCTATGCAACCCCTTCTGCTAACATGTGCTGGTTATATTTATTTGTAATTTTTTTTGGGTGCTTTTTAGCTTCACACTGTATCTCTACCTGTCCAGCACTGTTGCACCACACATTACTCAGTGGCTTTTGCTGTTCCATAAAATGATTTGTTGTTTACCAGACCACTGGCAATATGACTTGGACACTCTGCATGTCACCACCATTATCATGAAGTGCCACATTCAAGGCCACAACAAGAGCTGTTGCACTCCACTGCGCTGAGTTGTGTGTGTATGTGAGCAGCAGACCAGTGCTAGCATAATGTAATGAAGTTGCAGGTGCTGAGGTGGTTCAGGGCACGGGCTGTGAAATTGCTTCTCATGCGACCACCACACTCTAGCTGATAAAGAGTTTGGATGTGTGTGTGTGAAAAAGACAGATAGCGAGAGAAAGAGAGAAGAGAAAGAGAGAAAAGAAAAAGGACATTCTGCTGATTCTGAAAAAAGCTGCAATAAGATTATCTGTGTCATATCGACCTGGCCTATTCTCCTCCACCACATCTGACTTTGTCCTTTCAAGTTCTCACTCTTTCTTGTCATCTCTTTCATCAATATATGATGAATGTATTTCTCGGGTCAAGTGTACATGGCCGATGATTCATTTTTAATATCACAACCAGCAGAGCAGTCACACAGTGATTCAGATATGGTTCCATTAATGCAGCTCACACTCTCGCTGTGAGGAAGTCCAGTGTCAGGCTGCAGTCAGATATGTGAAATGGTTTCCTGAAATCTCTAAAACAGCAAGACGTATTGTGAAGCACAGAAACTTGTTTTTCTTTTGAGATCTACTGGTGCAAAGTCTCGTGATCAATAACTGAAAAAACTTAATGTAATTAGACTAAATGAAATTAAAGAGAAAGAAAATATGTTCTGTTCTGAAATAAATGGAGCAGAAATGACTTCTCTTAGCCGAGTGTGTCTGACCATGCACACAAAATGACACATTATTTCCTCGATTAGAACATCTACATTTTGCAACATAAGTGGAATATCTTTTTTTTATGGTTACTGAGCTGAAGCAGAAATGAGCAACCAAAACCATTTATCACAATCACTGATAAATATACAAGACCCACACACACAATATCAGTCTCTTTTTCTCTCTCTGTCTGTCTCCCTGTTGTTCCCAGCACAGCGGGAACAGCTGACAAGTTTCCTCTTCTGGCACGGTATTATTTCACAACACACAAACACATACAAAACATACACACATAGAAAAAACCTTTACAGAAACTATAGTATACCCAGATCTTCCCAATACAAAAATCCAACACAAATCCAACCCTCTTCCGTATAAAAGACTAATTATTTGGCCTGTATTGAATTGTAAATCTCCCTCTTCGCCTGCCTCTCTCTCTGGAATTCATTTTTTGATCGATAAACAGTTCGGCTGCTTGGTAAACTCAATCTGACTCCCACAACTGAGAGGCACAGAGAGGCTGGATTCACACATAGGTAGACAGGAAGAGAGGTGGGGAGAGGAAGGAAGTCACAGCTCGTCCCCTCTAGCCAAAATGCATAGTGCCAGTGTTGGCCCTGCTGCCACAGAGAGAGGGGTGTGTGTTTAGTGTGGGGGTCGGAGCACGTGGGTGGAAGATGCAGGGATGTAAGAGGTAATACATTATTGTGCAACGAACTAGCAGGTACAACTCAACTCACTGAACATCTCTCTATTTGCTTGTCCGTCCATTCAATGACCACATCTCCATGAACTCCATGACCTACCCCACGGCTCTTTCTTCCCCTCCTTTTCATGCATACTTTCAATCCCCCTCATCAGCTTCATCTTCCACCATTATTTCCTTTAAATTCTCCGACCCTTTCACTCTTTCCTCTCCCTCCCTCCACCCTCTCTTGTGTCCCTATGCAGCCCATCTCAGCACCACTGACACAGATCCTGGCAGGGCAGGATGGTGTTACCATGGATACTGAAAACTAGGAGGAACACCCCTCCTTGCTTCCTGTGCCCCCCTCTTGTAGCCCCTCCGGCATAGCTGAGAACTGTAGTGCTGATCTCTGGAGCATACCCATGTGCGTCAGCGCACTAATACGACAGCGAGCACACGCACAGACACACAGAGAAAGGTAACAAAGAATAATTACATATTTGCCGAACAATAATTTCCTGGCAGGCATATGGAAATATATGAATTATATAGAAGTGTGAATATTAATAAGAGGAAATGAGGATCTGGGAAAATGGATCAGGCCTTTTCTGTTTATCTGTTCTCCTGTCCATCAATCCTGTATGTCAGATGATATCCAACAAGCCTGGGAGGGACAGGAGCTGATCACACAGTGACCCAGCATTTATACAATGACACTGATTGGCATTAAGGAAGCGGATGCTAAAACTAAAGGTTAAAACATTTAAATCACATGTGATATCTAAGAAACTTGATTCTGATGACGTAAGAACAGTCCATCTCAGTCAGACTTGCTGGGATTTGCAAACGTCACTGTACAAGCAGGACCTATAAAGATCTGAAGTCTCCAACTATCTCTTGTTTTTGCTATACTTCCACTTTAAAAGTGCAGTGGACTATGGAGGCCTATATGCTCCAGAGTTTTCCAAATTATTGTATGTTGACATTTCTGAGACATGCTCTTTTCTATGTAAATGGCACAGTGATTTGTTATCAGCCCGTTGGTTGAGCTGTCTGACCATTAATTGTTGTCTGTGACAAATGTGAACAGGAGTAAATATGGCTGTATCAATGCTTTATCAACTGACTGTCATGCATGTTCTTTTTTTCAACAATCTGTAACAGATGCAAACATATTTAACATCATAGATCAGCTGTGAGATGATCTTTACAAAGACCTTCCAAAGATTAAACAGTCATATGTCTATTTGGTTGGTTCACATAATGTGAACTGATTAAAACTTTTTTCTTCTTTTCTTTTTTGTGTTTAAGGTGTGAACACTTCAAGAGTCCATGAAGCCTTATCCTACAAATGTAAAGAGAGAAGGGCAGTGACATATCTCAATTTCCCTGCAGAGGGCCTGTGGCCAGAAACCCATCCACGTGAATCAGATCTACTTTGTCTGTGTTAGTAGAGACTCAGTAATGTATCTGTGGTCAAAGCCACTCTGACAAAAAACTCTTTACTGAGACCTGAGCCTTAATCCTATTGTCCCTCTCCCAATCTCGCTATGTCTCTCTGAGTGTACAGTGTACCCCTTGTCTAACCCTGGATCTTCTTTTGTGTATGGAGGTAACATATACTAAGCATACATTTTAAAATATGTATGAAGTAGGGTTGTATATATCAGCTATCATTGACAGCCCACTGAATCCATTGCCGGTTGTCTTTTTTGGTAGATTGTTGTCATTTTATTTAGCTAATTTAATGGACTGCCTCCGAAGAATGAGAGCCGCCCACTGATAGACGTTTAGCATGCGGGACACACACTGAACCGAAGAAAGCGCGTAGGCCAGTGTATTTTCACATCTAACTGTGGTGAATTAATGGTTTATTTTGACTTGTTTGACGTCAGGGAATACAGTAACAATGTGATTCGTAGAGGCTCCAAACAAGACTTTAACTCCGGGGAAGACGAGGCCACAGCAGGGACAGACAAGAGAGGCATGAAGCAGGTAGAGGAAGTCGGGCATCAGAGAGGCAGTAACAATGAGTAGAGGCAGAATATTTCTAACTCTGTTAGATGGTTAGACACAAGACTTTGTGATTGTCGGAACAGTGTAAAGACTAATAAAGATGGTTTGGTGAGTTTTAGTTTGTTTTTGTTGAGTTTGAATGAAGTGTGTTTTTGCTCAACACGGTCTTAGTTTGGTATAAGAGAAAAACTTATTTTATTTTCCTGATTAATGAGGAGAAGAGGTGTTTTTCGTTTTCCTCTTTGACATTTGGTGAGTTTATTTTGTTTATTAAATCTATATTTGTTTATTAAATCATGCTTGTTGCATGTAGCGAATGCACCACTCATCTCCCAGCTTGAACTACTGGGCAAAAAAAAAAGGGGGTGGTGGCGTGGTGCAGCACACACGCATAGGCAAATATCTCGACAATTGCAGATTGTTGGACTGGCGCCCAACCCTGGTATGGAGCCAAAATGCACTCTTAGTTGGGAGACACAAAAAGAGGCAGACAGAGTGAGGTACACTGTGGCAGTCTAACAGCATGGTACAGAATCAATTATAAACACACAGTTCAATACAGAATACTTTGGTGTAATAAAATGGCTATTAATCAGGCACATAAAATGAGGATGTACTAAATAACATTTGTTTTGTTTGCTTATGCCATGTCTGCGTCTCAGCCTCTAATAACAGTTGCTCATGGTGCCACATATTGCAGGTGTCACAACTACATGGAAATTCTGCATAAGACACTGTGGTCCACAAACAAAACATGTCAAGACACACTTTTCACTGGGTTCTGCATACTATACATATATGTACACACACACACAACCACTCCCCCTACCTTTCTGTTTATCCACCACCCTGTGTGCATGTCTCATTTCCTATTTCCAGAAATTTGGCAGACTACCACAGAATGTCTAAAAAAGAGTCCTTCTGTGCTTCTAGCAGCCAAACAGCTTTGACTTTGCTTCACGACTTAATGAAGTGTAACTTTTTTTTTATTAACAGCGAGGGGGAATCTGCCAAAGGGAAAGCTAATAACAACCAATATCAATACAAACCATCCTTTTTTCTCTCTCTCTTTTTTTTAATCTTCATTAGCATGTCTATTTTTCTGGGTCTAACATGGCAGGTCAGAATGACGTCTTAGTTGGGGGGACTAGATAAGTTGTCACTCTACTAGGAGCTGCTATGTGTGCTTGGTAGCAGTACTACAGTGGAGGATGTTTTTGATGTTTCACCAGCGGGTTGTGAAAACTGTGGCTATGCTTTCAGGATGAATAAAAGCTGTGGAGATGTCTCTAGTCTTTCATACGAGGACACTGCTAGTGGTACTTGGGTGAAGGATTCCTCTCACATTCAGCTGCTAGTGACAAAAGTGTCACATAGGCCTCACTAATAAATATGAGGTTATTTATACTGTAACTCCTATGTTTCCCACCATTAGTTCTCTGCAAAGACTCAAGTAAAATCAAGTAAAATCACCTACGTGCTTGCACTAGTTTGAGAGGGGAAATCCTGGACATTAGAAGTTTTTTGTCAGCATTTATAGCAGGTTGTAAATACAATGTAAAGCAGATGGTCCAGAGCAACAGGCACAGAGGAGGACATGAGAGGAGGCTGGTGAGGCTGAAAGAGGATAGCAAGATGACCAACTGAGCAATAATAAGGAGCTGAGAGGGATTGAAGAGAAAGAGATTAATGACTGTTAGGATCAGGATCCAGATTTCTAATTTTCATTAATACCTTTGAGTTAGGTTGAGAAGTGAGAGAGATTGGGGCATTATTTGAAGTTGAAAGTTATGTTTAAAGTAGTGATGCAAGATCAAAACACATCAACTGATAACTAAGGGAAAGGGAAATTAATATTATTATGTTTTTGTAGATACATTTTAGGTTGATAATAATAATAATTTTTTTTGAATTATTATGCAAAATGTTTGATAGGCTGGCTATGAAAGCCAAAGTATGTTTGTGAAGTTTTTTTGATGTACTACAAAAAATTAATCATGTCTTTTTCTTGTTGTTTTGTGTTAAGTGTTGAGTTAGATTTGGTGGCAAGCAACAGAAATTCATGATACATCCTGCATTAATTAATGCATTAAACCATAATGCATTTCATGCATTAGTTAAGCATTAGTTAAGTATATGATTTATTCTCTTTTTGTGAAGTGTTTTGTTTTGTTTGTTTTTTGGGGGGGGGTGCAATAGGGTTCTTACTTCTTGTGCTTGATTTCTTTCTTCCTAAATATGGAGGTCAAGGTTTTTCTGAAGCCAGAGATGTTTGGGATGAAAAGAAAGCTACAAAGGAAGCACAGAGATTTTTGAAAAAACTCTCTCCAGCTTTGGAGTGAAATGTCCTTATTAATAAAAGAAGCACAAGTTGAAAAGTATTCGTGGCATAAAATATTAGTCTAGTTTGTTTATATGCTGTTTATAGGTTGGGAAGAGATTTTGTCAGCTGAAACAGTGAGATCGGATCTGAATTTTGACCCTCCAACATCTGATTTATAATAGTTCTAATAGTTAGAAAAAACACAAGAGAAAGTGTTGCAGTCATGACTTTAATGTAATTTGTTAAAGCACTGCATAACATTGTCTCATATTGAGACAATATGTGTATGGAGAGGGAGTTAGGGCTGCCCGATTTCAGGCCCACGTTACACCTGTGTCACCACTGCTGTGTCTAATGAGGAGGAAGAGTGGAGATGATAAGTGCAGCTGAGCTGAGAGGCTTAGATTGATAGGGTCATACCCGAGTTCAGAGAGATGGGTCTCTGGGATGTGGAGGCAACTGAGACTAGATTGTGAGCAGAAGTGTCTGTTCTCTCAACTTTCATTCAGAGGAAGAGTGCTGATAATTAATGACTCAGTAGCATTGTGGCTCTTGCCATCTCTAGGTGATACTAAACCCTCTGGCAGCTTTCTAGCAGAAGCCCAGAAACAGGTGGGCTTTGGGTCAGGAGGACATCAATGACTGAACACAGCTATTGTCTGCAGTATTTGCCAAGGCAGAGGGGAAGTTAAGCTTAATTGGGGGCAGGTTCCTGACTTCAGGCAGCACAAAAACCTCCGCATCCAATACCAGACAAATATTAGGTCATCAGCTTTTCACTGAAATCATTGAAGAATCTATAAATATGTGGGCCTATCACCTCCTGCAGTACATATTTAATTCCAAACAGGCTTCTCTTTAACAATTATGTCTAGTGAAGGAGTTACTTACACCTTAGTTAACACCCAACACTTGTAAGGGTACTTTCACACATAGCCACACACCCTCTCTGAAGGTCAGGGTGACTTTTTGTACAGTTTTGTACAGTATGTATTTTCATTTGCCTGGTATTCTGTCTGCTCAGTGGCACAGTATGACAAGTTGAGTTTCCACTGATCCTGTTCCGAGGCTAAAAAGGCTTATATGAATGGTGTATAAGATACCTATCACGATTCATATTAGAAATTGTATCAAATGTATGAATAGTTTGCATATGTGCTGTGGGCTATATGCTCTTCTATCCATTTCAGAACACTAGACCTCGACTTTGTAAACGGCACTGTGTTTGAGGCCTATGAGTTAGTTCCTGACATTTTTATTGGCGAAAATTCTGAAATTGTTAAAAACTGCCAACCAGACATACAGTATGAGGAAAATTGTGTGCATTTTGACAATCGCTGTCACAAACCAGCGAGGTCACAGTATCTGAGCAGCTGCAACAGGTAATTCTTCTGTAGGAAGTTAAAAAGTACCTGGCAGAAAAAAAAATTGGTGTATTTAGTTGCATCACTTTTACAAGCTGCCATACTGGCTGATGAGTTGTCTCAGACAAACACAATAAGAATGCCTTTTCCTGGTACTATGTGTCGTGAACAGTCCTAACCAAGAATAAACTTAAATCTCCCAAAGAGCACGACCCACCTCCAGTGACAGTGTTCTTACTGACATTAACCATCAAGTTCATCCATCAAGTGAAAACAGCTGTCGAAGGATTCCAAGCCTGTCTACTGTTAGTCTTTTTCCAAACCAAGTCTGACGCTATTCAACTACATCATGTGCCTGAACCTGACAGAAATTGTATGATTTAGACTATTCTTCACCAAAAGGATGAGCTGCCTTGACAGACAGGCAAGCAAGAGCCTGGTGCAAAACATTCAATTACTCATAGTGGTAGATCTAACATCCTGCTGTGTTGCATTAAACTGAGCATTTTAAATGGAGTTTCTTAGACGTCAAGGTGCACAGTCATTTTTAAGATTTGTGTGTTTCGCTGAGTGCCTCTATGTTGCTGTTATTGTTTTTTTCTTTTCTCTTTATCTCCTCTTATCTGATGTTTTTTTTATTTCTTTGCAAATATGTGATGTTTCTTTTCGTATTATCATTCTGGAAACCATGACTAATATATTAATAATATTCAGTGTGTCAAATAGTTGTCCTAAAACCTTTTCATCTTCAAGTGTTACATTTGGTGCACAACCACAGTTTGCCCAGCTATTTGGAAATAGGAAAAGCATACAGCCATATGCAACTTTGCCAAATTTTGCTGTTCCAGGCACACCTGCCAGGTTTTTGGTAAACCTAATCAAGTTCTTCCTCCTGCTGTGCTACATCCAATTCCAGTAGTTAGTGAACCGCAACATGTCATTATGGCACCTTACCATGAACCAAGTCTGGATAACAATGCAGCGTCGCTATTATGTGCTTCCTGTGTTTGCCAAATAAATATGCAGGTCTGATAGGTCTATAACTCATCATTGACTTACCAGTTTATCAAGTACAATTGTATGCAATCTAATTAACTCTATACTGTTAATTAAATGGTAGCAGTATATTTTGACCCATGGGAAGCACTGGTGTGTGTGTGGAATTTAAAAAGCTTTCAGATTTATTTTAGTATCTGTCTTGGGCTTTGATGCTACACATGCTTCATTAAAGAACATCAGCAGTCACAGCCTCTATTAGCAGGTTCACAAGCTCAGTCCAGTGTACGCTACATAAACTGGAGGCGGATTTCCTCCTTCTGTGTAAATCAGTGAACCAATCGCTCTGTGCTTAGCCGTTCCCACACACACTCACGACAAGAGCCTGCCAGCTAAATCAAGATGAACCTTGGCCTTAAAGACAGGCTTAGAAGTGGGAGGAGGAAAAACAGCAAGGCTCATTAAAATGATTTGTCCCTCCTACAGCCATGTAAGGAAGTTGAGATGAAATATGGTTGGAAACTAGATAAAGGGAGAGGTTACTAGTATAAGTAAAAAAGGTTTTTGGCTCATCTCTTTCATGGCCGCAAGGTCAAATTTGTTTGCATGATTCGTAAGTTATTCTTTCACCAGTTCACGTCAAATTTTGTCCCTGAAGCAAAGTATGAGCATCCCAAATTCACAAACTGTAATTCAGTTAGAAGCTCAACACACTAGACACTCCAAACATCAGTACAAACCAATCTGAACTGAAGAACCCTGTATTTCCTTCACTCAGCTTTCATTACAATCTATTTTTATGTGTTTACTTTCACTGTTTTCTATTTCCAAGAAATACTATTAGTAACTGTTAGTAAAGCTTACTTCTCAGTATTTTTTGTGCAAAAACAAAATACAACACAATACTCTAACTACTACTAACATTTGCATAGTAGTTTCACACAGATTGAAAACAGACACCATAACACACACACACACACACATATAGGGCCCCTCACTTGAGCAGTAAATGATCGTCCCACAAACTGCACTAATTTTCCTGCAAGAACAAAACAGAAGCTCAAACTCAAACGATCGTCCATCCACACTAATGGGCAATCTATTATGAAGCGTTTATCATGTGGTAATCCATGAATCCCAGTGTGCATGACAGTACAGCATCATGTTAATCACATTCATTTGAATAGGTAGAAGTTAAAAGACTCCATATTGACAAAAAGATTGCCACCAAATTTGTCACAACAGCTTCAGTATCAGTCACATCTAAGCAAATGACAGAATTACATTTGCACTGCAAATAGAATTCATTATCTCTATTGTGAATCATTATTGGCTGTTTGAATGTGTGCAAGAGAGGGACCATGAAAGTGAGTGCTTGTTTGTGTGCTGATATTATTGCTTTGTAGCTCCTGTAGGCTACTTATTACAAGAAAACAGGAAAAACAATCAAGTGAGACTTGAAACATTATGTAAAACTGCAGGCAGGCCTCGGCCAAAAGCTTGTGGTGATATTCAAATCTCTGCTCCTAGTGGATTCCCGACTTGATCAACTTTGTGTCTGCTAATGATGCCTTGAAAGGTAGCTTTTAGGAAAAAGGCTAGAGGAAGGAAAAACATCTTTCCCTTCTCCTGTTCTTGCTGCCTCCCTCATCTCTATCAGTGTTAATAGAGTGTCTGTTCATCTGTCATTGGTGGTGTGCTGTTTGAAACAGAGTCTAATAAGATGGGCAGGAGCAATGGTTTGTTTAACCAGAGACATGACAGGATAACGACGACAAAAACCCCGGCACAGAATGACCTTGTACTTTGTGATGCATGCATACAATGACGCACATGCAGGTGCAAACACAGAGAGACATGCATACAAAGAAGTATATGTTGCTGTTTACTGTATCTCTATTATTCTCTTTTGACTTTTGAGTCGTTATCTGACTCACAGTCAACGGTGCACTCCAGGAAATATATATGTATATATTCACATCCAATACTGTATGTTCGTGTGGGTGGGAGTAAGAGGTGGCGGGGAAAGGGGTCCATGGTTTTGACATGTGTTGTCCGGGCTTTTCTGAATCTTCTTCAAACAATCACGATTTCTAAGCCAGCAGCATCTCGTCCGCCTTGGCAGATAATTACCCGTTTGTGCGCTATTTGTCCTTGCTCTGATTTGTGTCGTGCCCTCTAATTGGACTAAGAGGAAGTGGATGGTACAGTAAATGGCCTGTATTTACACATCATTACTTCAGCAAGAAAAATCTCCTGCAGTGAAAACATACAAACGCCTATTAATTAGTGAGGCAAGGAGTAAGAAAGAGAGAGAGAGAGAAAGAAAGAGCGATAACACGGATACATAAGCGGAGACAGGGACAGCTCCACTATTAAGAAACAGATATTGAATATAATTTGTACTTTGACCCACACACACTTACAAAGATTCCATCAGGACTTGCAACATTATGATCTCAGGGAACTCAGATGAGTATTGGTGCTGTCTAGTGGATGAAGTGTTGAATGGAGAGTTAGCAGTGTAATGATCAAGCATTATAAGGTTGTATTATGTAATCAGTTATATAATACCTAGAGGGGTTCTGGCTGTATAGAGGTGCAACATTAACACGAATAGATGCCATCCTGTGACAAATTAAACGAGAATAACCAAACCATCACAGTTTGAGTAAATACAAGTTTTTACAGAGCAGGGTAAATAAACAGGGTTCATTATACAGACCACATGGACCCATTCTCATTGTCAAGTTGTAATGAATGTATCAGCAGGTCAGCACAGAATAAAAGTTTGTTTATTTTAGTCTCTTAAGTGAGAAATGAAACTGCCTACATGAGTGCTTAAATCAAATCAGACAGATGAGATTTAAACTGCAGGCACCATGGGCGAGAGCAGGCTTTTGTTTGTTTATATGTTTAGTTAAAATAAATGTAATGTAGGCTATAAAAGAGGCATTCATTTATCAAAGTTTGAGATTAATGGTGTCAACTTAACACTATATACAGTGAACTGCCAGCTGGATGTCAGAGGACAGCATAATCGCCTACATAATCAGCCAATGCCCCCAATCACATATACACTCACACTCTCAGCATAGCAATCACAGTGCAGCTGGGGTGTTATTTGAGCACTTTCACTCCATTTTTCTTTCTCACTTCCCAGTGGACCTCACCTAGTCTGTGTCAAAAATCAGGTGCGTGTCACAGTCGGATTTCACATCAAATAACTTGGCTTTACATTTTAGGTCAGTAAATCCATAATTATTAAAGTGTTCACACTCACAGTGGGAGCTAAATGTCAGTAGAGTTTACCTGCTAGTCTGTCAGCTGAGCTCCTTTCCACACACGCTCTGAACGCGCACACAGATACACATTAACACACTTACAGCCAATCTCATATGCACATATTTATATAAATATCTTTCAGAGAGCAGATTTCCTTTTAGATAAAGCATCTCATTATCAAGTAAGACCAACAGTAATACCTTCGCACCCACTCACAACATCCCACTCAGCTATGTTGAAGGTGATCTCCCTTCAAGTTTTAGCACGCTGTGCAACCCAGCGGGATGACACCAAACGTTTAGCTTTTTTCATTTATGAAAAAAGGAAATACAAGTTAGTATTGGTCCCATTTGAAGTCAAAAGATATAGATCATGCTCTATTGCACTGCTAAAATACCAGTGATAAAAGGCCATCACACAGTGTGTAGTGCCATACAGAAAGCTCAGATGGGCCTTACTTCAAATGTAAAGAAAAACAATGTCAGTCCACATTTATTTCAGAAATCCATGCTGTAACCATCCACAATCACGTCATAATGAAATTATCAGATCAGCATAACCTCGCCATTTAGTCTCTTCCCCTAAGTGATTGGCATTCTGCCATGTTGTCTTGTCAGATCAGTCTAAGCTTTATACATTTCAGCCAAATCAATCAAATGTCAAAAACTCCTGCAACTTCATACAAGATAATCTTAGGTTTCTCCATGGATATAGCTAATTTCTAATTAATACCAAAAATTAGTCACACATATGTTTATTTAAAGTAGGCAGTAGATGAAACAGTCATTTTTGGAATAGTTTACATATACCTTAAGTACTGCTCCTTCTTTGAGCTCTTGGCAAACTCACAATAAAATAGCCAATAAATGAATATTATTGTAATTTTCTGTTTCTCCATGATTTAACCTTTGCTGCTGTAGTTAGATGAACTCTATTTGTTATGTTGTGGTGTATCAAACAGGTGTGCTACGGTCAGCACCTTGGGAACACACAGTAACATGAGACAAGCAGGTTAATCTAGAACAGATGGACAGAAGCAACAGGACAGAGAGAACTCACTTGCGTCTTCTGTCCTGACAGGTTTTCAATAATATGATTTAATAAAATAATATGATTAAACAGTATGTATATATTGATGGATAATAACAATGCAGAAGCAAAGAGTCACGTTGTGCATAGGATTTTTCACTTTTGCACTGAATTTTTTTTGTCTATGTTGTGGATGTAGAATCTCATCTCAATCTAATTTCCATGAAGAGTTTTAAGACACTGCATTGACAGACCCCCCACCCCTCCTCCACACACAGTGCATAAGTCAGTACCCCCCCCCCTCCTGTTTCTCGCTGTCATACCGTGCACAATATGTAATTTCAAATGGAAGGCGAATGATTCGAAAGGCTTTTATGTTGATTTTTCACGCCTGTGTCAAGTTGAAATGACATCACATAGTCCACTGGCTTTTGCTCTTCAGCTGAGGAAATGGCTTCACAAACTCATCAACCACCTCATCAATGTCTATCAGTGAGAGTCACACTTACCAAGACCTACCTTGATCCCACACAAAAGGTTTTGCGCACATTGGAGTCAACACACACACACACACAGTGAGTGGCCCTCACCTATGAAATGACCTACAGCGCAAACGACACATCTGACTAGACTAATGCACATAAGAGTGGATATTTCATTGCAAATTACATGTCACTAAACAAGCCTTGTGATAAATGTAGTGGCAGTGATGTGTGCATTTAGACAGCATACTCATCAGCTTGCCT
>NW_023339718.1:7875858-7920541 GCF_004916995.1 Morone saxatilis
TCAATATCGCCAGGGGTTGTAGCTCAGTGCAGCTGAGTTCTCTTCCTGACTGACTGGTGCACATGTGTATTATATCTGAGAGTGTCCATTCAAGTGTGTGCAAAATTAGAAAAAGTTGTTTTGGCTGTATGAAAACCTCCACTGGGAAGACATTCTGTATTGCTTGAAAGTGAATTAGGGAATAATCATTACCGTGAATGAAAGAGGAGCAAACATATTCAGCAAAAAAAACATGGTTATGGTTGGTCTGCATGTTTGTGTAATTTTTTTGGAAGTGTGTGTCTGTATGTACTTGTATTTGGGTTGTGTTTATGCAAATGTGTATGTTATGTTTGTCCATATCTCATATCTGAACTGCCAACTTAGACAAAGATGCAAGCAGTGAAGTGACCTGGACTCAACTTTTGATTGCCGATGGCTGATTCTCGGGCATATGTGTGTGTTTGTGTGTGCATGTTTTCTTGTTTGCCAATCTCTCCACACAAATCTTTCCCTGAATCCAGAGATGAAGAGCCACTGGCCCTGGCAGTCGACCTCTGAGCTGATAGGAGAGGGTTAGTGGTTCATTCCAGGCGGATGGACAAGAGCCACAGTGTATTGTGGGTACATGTTTTTCTCCCATGTCTGGCCTAGCCTGATAAGACTAAAAGAGCTGGCTATGGATCAGGGTGAGTGAAACCTCTGTCTTTTCTTCTCTCTTCTTCACAGTCAGTCTCTCTCTCTCACCCTCATTCATTACCAGGTTTTCACTCTTCATTTCTGACATGTCTCCTGCTCTTATTCCACTCCCCTATCCTGCTCTCAGGCTCTCTTATTTAACACACCGTTTCCCTGTTCTATTCCTGTTTTTCTCTGATTCACATTGGACCTCTTTTCATTCTTTTCCCTTTCCTGTCTTATTGTCTCATTCTTTCAGCAACTCATTACTGCCTTCAATCCTCAACTTCTCTCTGTTTCTCTTTCTCACTGAAAATGGAATTTTTCCCTCCCTCTTTCCACTGTTGAAACACCTCATCACCTCCCAGCTCTTGACTCTTCCCTCTCCCTCTTTTCAGCTTTCTTTTTCCTCTCCTCTAGCTGTCAGGCTGTCAGCCTACAGACATGTTCCTGTAAGACAAACATTAAGAAGTAGGGACATGTGAGGACCTGGAGGACTTGGGGATGGTGGCAGTTGAACAGGATAGAGGGTATGAACCAAGGCTGGAAATCGCTGAGAATCTCAAAATTTGGTTTATTTTAGATTCAGTGTGTTACAATTTCACAATTTCTAAGCTGCATAATACTTACTAGACTTATACTATTATACCATTACTAAATAATACTTCTTTTTACTATATAATTTAATTCCAGCCCTCAGCCTCAACTGAGATAAAATGTAATTTGATGGCAACATTTTACTATGGAGTGCCAGGAATGGTTCAAGCTCAAGGATGGATTGATAGTAGGTTGGTTTTTTGAGCATTCCTCAACTTTCCAGTCCCTTTTTTGCCCCTGTCCCAGCTTTTTGGAACATGTTTGCAGGCATCAAATTCAAAATGAGGTGAATATTTGCAAAAAATCAACCAAATTCATCAGGTTGAACATTAAATATCTTGTCTTTGTAGTGTAGGTTGAAAAGGATTTGCAAATCATTGTATTCTGTTTTTATTTACATTTTACACAACGTCCCAACTTCATTGGAAATGGGGTTGTATTCTAATTTAATTGATAGACATGCCTGTGTGAAAAAGAAATGGGCATACTGCAGGACGTAATTTCCTTGGCAGTGTTGTGTAACTTTGATTAGCATCCATTTGGGCTACCAGGTAGAGTGGCTGATTAATTTTTCCTACTGACCAATCGATTGGTTCAAGAGTAGGTAAAATTGGTTGACTACAAACCTAAGTCATTCACATCCACTATGAACCACGTCGACTTTTCTTTATTTATCACCATTAAGTAAGTAATCAAACTTGTATGCTGACAATACCTGCATGAAAAAGTCATCATATTTTCCATGTAAATGCTCAAGGAGCTTCAATAAGCATACACTGCTTGTTAGTGGTAAAAAAAAATTTGCATGGCACATGTGTGGGACTGCTGTACGGCTTCCACAAAATGTGATGGTATATACTGGAAAGGTAATTGGTCAGATAGAGGTGAGTTGTTGGTTACTTAGCTTAAAGCTTGCGCCTGGGGAATGCTTTGAATTTGCATATCAATGCCAAAGTGTTCAACACAGAATCCCTGTGTATCTAATGATCAAATATTTTTCCCACCCCGAGTATCAACAAAACATGTGCATAAGAGGTGACTTGAATTAATGAAAAAATAATGGATTTTGGGGCCCATGCTAGGTCACCTCGTAGAGCAAGCGCCCTATGTAGGCTGAGTCCTTACAACAGCGGCCAGGGTCAATTCCAGCCTGCGGCCCTTTGCTGCATGTCGTCCCCTCTTTCTCTGCCCCCTTTCCTGTTTATCTTCACCTGTCCTATCAAATAAAAGCAAACAAGCCCACAAATACACCAGAATATAAACACTTATCTGAAGAAAAAAAAAGCTGCTAAAATTATCTTTGAGTCAGCTGTTCTACAATGTATGTCACACAAAGTGTGTGTTTTTAGTCTCTTCTCATTCCACTACTTAGCAGTCACACCAAACATTTATAATCCTCACAGCTTCCTCCCTATGATTTGAAATGGGTGACAGACAGTGGAGTCAGATCGCACATTCACATGAAGCCTGACCACATATTCCTGGCTCTTCTGGTGTGTCGTGATGACACACCTCATGGTGAGGGCTAAGCGTAATTAAGCCAGGGACTGACTCCATCCGATGCTCTGCTGCACCGCTACTATTTGACTGCCACTTTAATTGCTTTTCTTTCCCCTATTCCCTCCTTGCTCACCTGCCGCGTTCTATCAATCTATTTAATTCCATGGGGGGAAATGCCTCCATACAAACATGCAAATATGGGAGCGACAGAGAGATAGTGTGTGTGAACATGTGTGTGCTCATGCATGTTTGAGCAAATGTGTGAATGCACACAATTTTAACTTCTCATATACTATCACACCCACACACATGCACGCATGACATGCACATACATTAATGTATGTGCATGTCCCAGTGGATGTGTACTTTGCATCCTTATGCGTACTCATGAGCTGGTGTCTGCCCATGAAATGACTCGCGTGTTCTCTCGTCACCTGTGGTGCAGAGCTGGGGAGCGTGTGAGGTTTCCCCAAATAGCTACTCTCATTTCCAGCCTCTCTGTGGTCTAGGCTTTCTTTGTCTGCCTCCCTTGGCAGAAGCTACAGTGAAGCACCTGACCCTCTTTGCCAGGCTCACACTCACACAAATATGTAATACACATTCACTTCAGGACAAGAAAGCTGGTTCTGAAGAGCTTTCTGACTTGAGTATGTCATCGAATACAGCCAAGGTCATGGGTTCAAAACAAACACGGATCATTTCTAAAAACATACAACATGGAGAAGCTCTCATGGGATAGCCTGAGATAAAAGCACACATGAAATACCACAAAGGATGGCAGAAAGTGGACCAACACAGTGCATTACTGGCTTTCCACATGCCTCAGAATGTGTTTGCTGACATCGCTCCTGATCGACTCGAGTTGTTTTTTTTTGTTTCAACTCAGCTCCACTCAACCATGCAATGTTTGCCTGTCCTCCTGACCCTGTGGCTGAAATAGGACTGTCAAAATCTGAGTAAGAACGGAAGAGACAACAAGCAGAAATCATGAAATAATACACCACATGCAACTTATATGCGCTTTGTTTTACGCATTGTTGTACACAGCGTGCATTTATGAAGTGAGAGGGTTAAACTAGAAAGAGCATCTCACTCTTTCAAGAGCAGCTTGGTGCAGTCTTGATATTTCCACAAATAGATTAACAATAGTTAACAAATCTGTTAATGTCTATTTATTACATTTTTATACTTTTTATGGAAAGCAACAACCTGCACTGCACTGTAAGTAAGCCAAGGACACCTATTTAGTTGTTAAAATATGTGAAATGACTAATGCCATACTCAGTCTGTTAAAAGTCAAAGTGGTCAGTACTTTGCACTGATTAGCATATTAATGATCCAGCAGCAACCCATCTAATTGCAACTGAAATTGAAATGACCTTTAAGTCGAATTAATAAGACCAATGTCAAATTTGAACAAGCTTTTTCTTTTCTGAAGTGAACCCATTTTAACACAATTGATTAAGTCACAGCACAATATATATATATATATATATATACATATATACATAATACATAAATAATCTGTTAAGAGCCAAAAATGAGAGCAAGCAAGTTCCATTCATATTTTCTATTAATGATCTCCAGCTCAGTATACTATAGGATAGACAATGTGTCGCTGTACTTCTCACCCTCATGGAGTGACAAGGATAAAGCTTCATTACATAAGGTTGCTGGCAGGACATGAGCTGGTGCTCAGTGGCAGAGCACCTGCCAACAATCCCACAGAGCACCGGGCACACATTCATCATTACACAGACTTCCTGCATCCTATTTTCTGTACCTCTTTCCGTCTGCTCATTCATTCATTTCTCCTCACTTTCTTTTCCTATTTACTTTATTTTCCTTTTTAATTTGTCTTGTCTTTATTGTCTTATTGTCTTCTCTTCACTATTTTTCTGCCTACCCCTTCATTCCTCCCCCTCTCTCTTTCTTTCTGGGAAAGTGATGCATCCTACTTTCTTCCTGCCTTTTGGGATCAGGCTGAAAGGCAAGCAGAGTGCAGTGCTGTCTAAGTCTCTAGTTGTCCTCATAGAGTGTATAATCCTCTTGATGTTCTGCCACTGTTGTTGCACACTCCAGAGGGAGGCACAGTGTTAGAACATCCATTCTGTAGTATGTGCTGCGTAAAGTATCTAAGACAAGAAAGAAACAGCATGTATTCATTTACACAAATATCAGCGATTTAACTACAATGCTGTATAGAGTAATGTACAGGTATATAGAATTATGTGTAAAACTGATAATTCATGGTCTTTATTAACATTGTTGTGCCTACTGTGTGCACGTGGGAACAACCATTCACAAAATTTCATGTTGAAATGCTAATGAGTTGTAATATTTATGTTCTTTAGTAAAAACACTTTATGCAGGAACTGTTTCTACAAATGACCTTCTGACTATATTTGATCTCCTTCTAAATACTTTCTGTCCAATAAATCCAACCTGCTAAGTATCTGGTCAGCCAGAGTGACCCTCATTTCTCCTGGTATGACAATCGTCTTATTGTAGCTGAGGCAAAAATTGAATTTTTATAGATACAGATGAATATACCGTAGCTGAGCTGTCTACTGTAGAGGCGGGTAAGGAAAAGATGAAAAGCAGTGGAGGTAAATCCTGCATAACTATTGGAGAATTTTCCAAAGAATTCTCCTCAGGGGCATAACAACAGTGCTGCGCAAATATGTTAAAAAAAACGACTACATAACTAAATATTATGCAATAAATATGGGAAAGACTGAAAATACTTTTGGATGCAGAATTTTGCAAGACATTTAAAAGGCTGTGTGCGGAAATGATTTATGAGAGGATTGCAGCGATAATTTTAGACTGACTGTTGTAAAAACTGCACTTTGGAAGCCAAAGTGGAGCACTGCTATAATAACCTCTTAAATGTAAAATGACAGTCATCCCTTCAGGGTAGGGGCTGTAACAAACAGTCAAAGATGGAAGTATGACTGGTCTATGAGAGATGGGATATTGAGAGAGGGGGACTGGTTTGACTGGGATGATATGGCCACAGATTTATCAGACATATTGGACAGGAGGAAAAAGGGAGAGAAAAGAGGGAGGAAGAAAGTTTGGGAGGGGGAGAGAGGAAACCAGAACTGAGAGAGCATGAGAAGGACTGTGAGATGGATGGAAGGACAAAAATAGCTCTGTGTGGCCATGCTGTTCACTTTCATTTTCCATGTCCCAATATCCAATTTACAGACGCAGGCACATATGCACACATACTCACACATCTAATGTCTCTCACACACTCAATGTTACCCACACATATAAAAGCACACACACACATAGACAAAACCTAATTTACCTGCACGATAAAATTGGTCTATTCTCACATTCTTTTACACCTCCACACTCACTCTTTTTCTCAGTCCTGTTCCCACCTCCATCATGTATAAATTCCAACAGACAGTAAGTTGTACCCAGCTATGCCCTGGGAACTAATTTATACTAAAACGTATGCATACACATGTACATGCATGCACACACAGATGCATGCATGCTGACTGCAGCTGGTAGTTGAGTTCCCCCGGGTGCTGTCCTATAGCTGTGCCATGAGATTTAGAGCCGTTCATTCCATTTAAAGGGGACAAAAAGTTAGAGTGTTAGATGGTAAGAGGTTGGGAGGGGATATACAGGGTAAAAGAGACAGAAACATTGGAATTAAGGCTCAGATGCAGGGAAGGAGAGATGGAGATGGAAACAGTAACAGAGAGGAGAATTTGCATACACGAGGTCTTAATTCTTGTGAGGCCAATAGTGACACAAATGAATCTGGCCTATTTCTCACCAGATTTAAAAACTGAGGCTTAATGTTACAGCTGATCTTCAAAGGCCCTTCATGCTCTTCAATTGCATGTGTATTTGTGTCTGTGTGTGTGCACATGAGTGCATGTATGTATCATTTCAGCTGAGGAAAAAAGCTGGAATGCCTCCAATGGGTACAGACTCCTTATCCATTTCCTCCATTGTGCTGTACAGGGAATACACTTCTATTAAAAGTATTATTACAATTCTAAGCCAAAGTGAAAACAGGCAAATCACACACATGCAATAAAACATCTCTGTTTGCCTGCCTGCGTGTGTGAGCTTGTGTGTTGAGTGTTTTGGGAATTAGCTGTTGTGTGCAGATGAGAGTGTTATATGTGTGTGTGCGTGCTTTGGCAGCATGTGTGCTTTTTGGGTTCTAATGTGAATGTGTGTTGATCCACAAGTGCAAGCACAAACATTTTGGAGGAGGCATCCGGGAGAACTAAAGCTACCCCAACGTGATTTGAGATGCCACCACTCACAGCTAACGACCTGAGCGAGGTCACTGAACTGAAACAATACACTGTGTGAGCTGCAGAAAGTAGTGCTGGTATGGAGATGGATTAAGAGTGTGAGAAACAGATGCTGCCAAAGCGCTAACAACAGAGAGGGAGAGATGATCAAGATCATTATTAATGAAAATGTGGGTGTGCGTGTGTTGATGACCTGTCCCACTTTCAACCACTGATGTACAGTGCACTACATTGCTTGGCTGCTGGACAACAGAACAACACCAGAGAGTAATTAGTTCCAAGTGCCAGAATCAAAATTAAGATAAAACCTATAGGAAAACTAATTTGTGGGCTGGCCAATCAGCTGAGCCCAAACCTTTGTTTGAATATGTTCGACCAGAATAATGTTAAAAGAACAGTTTGACATTTTGAGAAATTAATACCAGTGTAGAGCAAAAGCCAGTAGAGGGATTAGCTTAGCTTAGCATACAGACTGGAAGCAAGGGGAAACAGCAAGCCGGCCTTGTTTGTTGAGAAATGTAAATAAACGTTCAGTTGCAGTTTTACAGGCATGCTGGAACTATTTGCAGCGGCTGGGCGCAGAGAATTCCTGGAGTCTTGTCATCACCGTGAGGTTGCCAGGCAACCAGCTGAGACTTCCAGTCCCCTTATGCTAAGCTAATCGGGCCTTGGTCCTTATTCAGTACTTAGCAGACAGACATGAGAGTGGTATCGCTCTTCTCATCAAACTCTTCTCAGCTCAGACAGCAGCAAGTGTATTTCCAAAAATGTCAAACTATTCCTTTAAATATAGCAACTGTTCTCATACAAGAACTCTAGGTGCCTAACCAAAGCATCTTGAATTAGAACAGATATAATAATGTCATTGGGACTGAGTAAGATGAAAAGTGCTTTTGTATGAATATGAAGAAGCTTCTGATGGCATGTTTTTTCTTGATCAATGGAGACAATATGAGACAGCGCTGAAGAGGGTACTTCCGAGTGACATTGATAGTCAGGGACAGACAGAAAGGCACAGATTGAGAGAGTGATGAAATGAGACATTACATAAGGCAGGACAGGCAGAGAGAGGGAGAGAGCTTGGTTTCAATGCTCTCTCAGATCAAAGCATTTTGTTAAAAGACTCTTCCTGTCATAAAGAATCCTATTCTCTTTCAACGCTATTCATATTAGAAAATAAAATATTATTCACTCGTTTTGTTTGGCTGTCACACTGCAGCACCAGCCCTCCAACACAACAGATAGGGTGCCAGATATGCTTGATTTTCATGGAGAATAGATCATTAGCAACGAACCACAAAGCTCACAATGTATTCTATGTAAAGAAACTTTATGTTTCACTGTACTGTTAAAATTCAATAAAAACTTAACAATGATTAATGTGCACTCCACAAATCTGTTAGGCAAAAAACAACCATATGTGCAGGCAACCTTAAAATGAAGGGATACAAACTAATAAAAAACTTTCTGTTTTTATTTGATACCTTAAAATGATAACAGCCAAACTACTGTAGCTGTTTATGCAACAGATACAACTGTGTGCAGCTCCAGACATTTGATCTCCGTCAGCGCTGAGGAAAAATATTAAATCAGCAATATGCAAAGAGTGAAAACAATAATATTCAATCTTCACAGTCTGTCTTCTTTGTGTGATAAATCATATCTCAATTTGAGCAGCCAAGCAGGTTGAGTGTGAAAACTAACAATTCTCTACCAAGTATTTTGGGCTTTGAACTAGGTCAACAAGCAGTCCACCAGAATGTTGCATGGTGTTTATAATAGGTTAGAATCTGGAGAAATCATGACTCAGCCTTTCACACACACACACACACCACAATTACCAAGGCCATATCAATTATTTACAGACTACCACATGCCCAGACATCCACCAACGACATGTCTGCGCGCCCATTCCCATGAGGTTTAAACAGGTGACACTTTTATCAGTGCAGATTCTAATAAGGGCACGTATGTAATTTCACATCACTCACACTGAAACACACACACAGCATTTCCTGTAGACAGTCAAAGTCCCATCTCATTCTGGGCAAGACATGCTATCTTATTTAATTCTGAGGCCACAGTATCGTAGCTTTTAACTACTGTATTTTAAAATAAAAAAAAAAGGGAACAAAAATGATTATCAAAAGTCAAAATCTACACCACTAATTCAGTCTTGATAGCACATGTACTGTTAGTAAAACATCATGGGAAGTGCTGTGATAGGAAATAATCACAATTATAAAATAAAATGCTGTCTAACTGTTTATACCATATGATTACTTTAGTTACTGAAGCTATCTTAATACCAAAGGTACAATACAATTTTGAATGGTAAAGTAAAGAAATGATTAGTCAACTGACAGGAGACATCCGTTGCATTTTCTATTAATAAATAAATAAATAATAAAGTGAATATGTTTAGGTTTTGGATTTCAGATTGGACATAAAAAATACATCTGAACACTTACGTA
The DNA here is from genome assembly GCF_004916995.1 of Morone saxatilis. Classification (NCBI taxonomy): domain Eukaryota; kingdom Metazoa; phylum Chordata; class Actinopteri; family Moronidae; genus Morone; species Morone saxatilis. The sequence goes on from NW_023339718.1 coordinate 7,885,382, forward strand.
TGCCTATGGTAAATTGACCCATAACATATTATGGAGAAAATGAATGAACGTAAAAATACATACATACATAAATGATGTCAGTAATTGTTAGTTGTAACCCCAATGAATAACACTGACTGTATAAAAAAAAAAAATCTAATAAAATCTCAGGGGATTTGGACAATCACTGTCTCCAGTATATGAGCTCTGAGACTAAGTTCCAGTGCAGTTGCTGTCCATGGTGCTGATTTTGAAACATCCACTGATCTGACTGCATTATACCACACTGTCACAGTAGCGCTGATTGGCTGGCTTCAGTTCAACATGAGCAACAACATGATTGATTACACACGCTTCAGTAACAATATGGATTTAGCTCTAAGATTATGAGAGACTCTAATTTTAGTCTCCTGAGCTCAGGATGCAATTTCAATACTTTCCCCCATCCTCCCCTCACACCTCAGCGTGCCTTTTCATTATCTTAACAGCCTTGAAAATTATATTCTTGGTTATGGTCCAGGCTCTTGTCATGTCGTGCCCTAAGTACTGCAACTCACTCCTGGCTTGTGTGCCTGCATGTGCCATCCAACCTCTGCAGCTCATCCAGAATGCAGAAGCCTGGCTGGTCTTCAACTCATCCCAGCTCTCCCACACTACGCCACACCTCTGCACCCTGCACTGGCTACCGCTGGCTGCTTGAATCTGATTCAAAACTGGGATTGGCTCGGGCCCTTCCTACACCCAGAACATGATCATACCACACACCCCAGCCTGTCCTATACACTCCACTACTGCCAATCAATTTGCTACCTCCCTCACTACGAGGAGAGCCCAGCTACCACTAGATAAAATCATGACTGTTTGCTGTCCTGGATCGCTGATGGAATGTGGGATTTACATCAGGACGGCTGTTCAGACTACACCTTTTCAACATAAAACACTGGTCAAATGCACTTATCGTAAGTCACTTTAGATGAAAGCACCCATATGTATTGTAATGCAATATGTGAGAGTGATTAAATGGAAATGTATTAATTATTGGATTTATTGATGTATTGTGGACCTATGGATTAGCTGTAAATTACCTCCCAAGGATATACAGAAGGGTGACAATTTGAAGGAAAAACCAACAGAAACCTCAGAGAATCTGGGACCATTCTCCCATAGGTGTTCAATTAATTCACTTCATTTTAATTCTTATCAAACCATGCAACGGTCCTCATGTTCTATATGAAAGTGTCTTCATGTTTCTCCACTTATTCTTTCAGGTTTTTCCTTTAATTTGTCACCCACACAGTCCAACATATGAAACAGCCTCATTCCCCATTCTAGGCAAGTCCCACAGTACCACCACTTAACTAATTAAAATGATTCATTAAGTTGGTCTTGCATCTAAACCACTTCTATACATTGAAGCTTTTGAATATAAGACAGCTTGATATTTTGGAATATAGGTTTTACCCAAGTTTATAAAGAATACATTGCAGTGTGCGAACTGTATGTTTGGACAGATGCAGGCCAACTGTTCCCCCCATGCTCCAGCTTCATATTGAACTGACAGAAATGTGAGTGGTGTTGATCTTCTCATCTTATTATTGGCAAGAAAGCAAATAAGAGTATTTTCAATTAAGATTATTCATGCTTTAATGGGTTCCTGATCACGTACTAGTTCCTACTAGTAAATACAAGTCCCTGCCAATATAAACATTGCTGTCTTTTTAATGTTGTGGGTCTGAATTCAAGTCAGTTTCTCCCTGTTATTCTTATATCAACCATTTCAACATGCTGAGGAATGGTGATGGTGAAATACTTCAAAGGTTAGGTTCTGTAATACTGCACCCAAACCGAATGTAACGTGGGTTTAAAGAAACATGAAATTGCATAAAGCTGCACGTAAAAAAATCAGCTAGAAACTACATGCACAAACCTTTACACACACAGACCACCCAAGCAACAAATACATAAATGCACACTATAAATTCTCCCAATACCAGTGTCACACTTTCTACATCAGTATAGTGTTCATAAAGTGTAACAGGAGGATTCATGATTTAGTGTCCTTATACATAATTAAACAGCCCTCCATCACCAACATAATTCCCCCTAAGGGTTTAAGGGTCAAAGGTCAGTATTCAGAGTTCATCTTTCGACTGCTAGTGTCATGGAGTATTACTAAAAGGTGGGAGCTGTGGGTGGATGGATATGGAATTTACACTTGTATGTGTGTGTGTGTGTGTGTGTGTGTGTCACCGATGTTTGTACACTAGCTCGTGAGAAATTTCCACAGTGAAAGCTAGAAGTGGTTTGGCAAATTATACATTTATTCTGAAACTGCCGGCCCTTCCAGCATTGAATCTCATAAATGATTCAGCAGCTGACTGGTAGGTAGAGTATTTCTGTATTATCTGTTGCATTAAATCAAGACTAAATGCATTTAGAAACAAAGAGTACAGCATGACAACATATTGTTTCCTCGAGCTGGCTTCTTGTTTAAAGATCCAGATATTTTAAAAAGGATAAAAAACAAATTTGCAAACAGCTTGTTTTACCTACCATGTATTTTGTGGAAGCATGCCAGACAGAATATAAAGTCTTTGTGTGCCAGAATAAAGGAATTAGGTGTTAATTGGCAGCTTATGTTCTCGTTTTGGCTCATTAGAGAGATACTGTTTTAATTGAAATCTCATAAATGCAGTATTTGCCGGTTAATTGAGACATAAACAAGCAAGCTTTGAGACATCCTGTGACTTACAGGCCTATTCACACTCGAAAGAAGGAAAAAGAGGAAGAGTGAGGGAAAGGGGAATGGACCCTCCCTTAGGCGTGTGCGTGACAACACATTGTTTCCTCCAGTTTCATTCCACACTCAAGAAGCATTTGTTCTCAACACGTTGAGATCTGTCAAGTAACTGTGGAAGTAAGAGAGAAAAGAGTGTGGGGAATTTGGGAGAACCAAGACCGACCTCCAATGCACTGTAAAACTTAAGTGAAAAGCATGCAGAAATACTGGATGATCAGCTAGTTTTCTTTGTGCATGTACTGTACAAGTGCTGAATTGTTTATTTGTGGCCCTTTTGTTTGTTGTGATCTTGCAAGTAACATGTTTTGAAACTATTTTTTTATGTGTACCTGCAGAGGGAGTACAAATAGTACAGGATAGCAGCTATTATAATTGTATGGAACAACAATGTTGAAAGCAACACATCATCGTCATTTTTTGGATTTGTGTTATGTGCACTACATGCTTAAATAAGCTTAATAACAACAAAATGCACAAAAAGATCCCAATGTAACATGTATTATGGGTGTCATTATCATGCAAAATGGCAAATTTAATCAGATAAGAAGTGGTTTCTCGAAGCTTGGTAATTGGAAGAATCCCTGCTGTCCCAATCTTAATGATTTATCTGAATGTGCAAATGAAGCACAGCATTTGTTGTACAGAGGGGGTCCAATGTAAAGACGCAGCTCAACTCTCAACAAACTCTGTTGCAACACTCCAACAATCACAAAACATCTGATTACCAGTTCAAAAGAGTGATAGGATGTTTGATGCACAGTATCACAGAAAACAGACACTTGTTATCAACCCAGGGGAATGTATTACACTTTAGTCAGTATGCTGTGGTGCAGTACTGTTGCACTGTTACTGGTACAACATCTGTATAATTTACCTAATATAAATCAGATACTGTACACAGAGAAAATTCAAATCAGCTTTTAAAATATCCTGGCTTTAAGATCAGTTAGTTTCACAACTGTTTTTGTGCTGAGGTCTACTGTATCTATCTACCATACTGTATCTACTGTAGATACAAATATGGGTGGTGCCACCTATGGGTGACAGATTGTATTTTGCTCCTTGGTTATACTGTATATTGTATGTATCTGAATTCACATTAAGAAGGAGATTTTTTATAAATATTTTTTTAGATTGCTGTGTAAGATGAACACCCACACATATTCATTCCTCGCAGTCAAACTAGACGATATAAAGCACATCAACAGTGTATCTTTTTTATGTAACACAAATATATTTTTAGAGAGATATATTTCTTTCTTTTTTTAGCAACAACATCCCGTCCCACATGTATTTTGCATAAGATGGGGTGTTATCTATGCTTCATGATTATTGGGGCAAAGGAATAAAAAAAGAAAGAGAGAGAGATGATAGTAAGATAACAAAGTGAGAATGGCAGAAAAAGAGGTTGACACAGAGAAAGACAGGCAGACAGACAGGACACAACAGAGAAAAATGCAAGGTAGAGACAAGAGAGGGAGGGCAGAGAATAAACGTCTTCATGAAGAGAACCAAAGAAAGGATTATTACTGTATTCACTGTATGCGGCATTTTCTTTACACAATTACTGCACAGCACTGCAGAGGCATTAACACTGTCTGATTTCCTAAACATGTGGAGATGTGAAATTAAACAGATAGGGAAGAGGCAGTTAAGACAACTTAATGCAAGTGATGATCAAAAGTAAGATAAAACAGCACACAATCCAAAACGTGGACTTTACCAGAGGCTGTCACGTTAAAAAATGTGGTTAAAAAGCAAAAGAAAAGACAGTGGTACAAAATTGAAACAAATGGATTTTTGGAGAATATGAATGAAGTAGAAGTTGCCAAGAGAGGATGAAAGAAGACAGATTTTTGTTTCTAAATCTCCAATATTGTTTTTCCTGTTTCACACTTCATCCCAGGCTTAAACTTGTAAAACTCTCAGCTGTCAATGCTGCATGTAACTATTTCCAGAACAAGATACAAGCTCTGACAGAGAGAAAATTTTGATTAAATCTACATTGTCAGCCATATCCAGCAACGAGCTCTTCGTAAAGGTTCAGATAAAAGAGACCAAAGTGACTGCTAATGACAAACTGTATGATTCTACAGTTACTGGATGACTTTCGGGCTGGCCAGAGTGGATCCACAGGTGCGCTTTTTCCTTGTTTTTTAGGTGTGCTAGTTCAGGAAACACCTCTCCACCCTTGTCTAATAGGGGCATTACTCTTCTGTGAAGTGGCACTTGACCAATTGCTTGCCATTTTAAAAGGTCAATAGAAAGCTGTTGTAATGAAGTTAATTACTAGCTGAACACTCTTGTCAGTACAAACTTGATTCATTGTCAGTTCCGGATCATTAATAAAACTGAGTTAGTGTAGTGCTACCGCCCTTGCAGACAAAAATATGTATTTTGGAAACACACAAATTAATGAACACCTTTACACCAGGTTTGCATTCAAGGACATTTGCAAACACACACATACAATTTTAAACATTGTAAGCCACAGCTACCTAATGGATAAGACGTCAAACAGAGTCTGCAGCAATACTATGAGCTTCAGGGTTTAGCCTCTGTGAAAATGATACCTTCAAATGATCAATAACAATCAATAACAGCACAGAACCGCTGATAAACTTTACAATGAACCCAAACAGTGAACACAATAACTGCAGGACGTTTGTGTGTATCCAGAGATTTGGATGGATTTTCAGCAGGGTATTTCCTGTGAATACTGAGTTTTCCTAATAATTCTCTGTCTGTATTATGTATTTTTAACAGTCATACATACTTAACAGGCCTCTTTTCTGACAGATTCAGTGTTTTTTTTTCATTGTTCAATTAGGTCTTTGGTTGTTTTCTAATGCAGGATGAGGCTGTTTATCAGGTTGGGAACCACTGATGTAGACAATAACATTAGTTTGGAGTGGTATCCATGTTTACACTGTCAATTTAATATTTAACATAAAAGTTTCAGTTCTGATTAAATGTTTTGGGACTGTTTTACCCACTCAGCAGACCGCAGACCCAAGTCATATGCTCACACACCAGCACTTGCAGAGTACATATTTGCTGCAACGTGCCCGTAGCGCTGCATTGTAAAAGCACATACACATAGAAAAGCATGTGCACAGACACAAGCACACACCTACACACAAACACGCACACACAATCTGTCGGACATATTTTCCTGCCCAAGGAAGACAGGAAACATCTCTGACAGCCTATAAATTGTGGGCACACTCAGATGCAAGCATAAGTATACAGTTGGAAACAGCGGGCAGGTAATCAGTTAGAGAGACATACGGAAAAGTGCTTGTCGTGCAGAAATTTCCAACAATAATGACAGACCTCTTAGGTTAATTTCTCACTGACAGTCTGATGTCTCCCTAGGAGGATTCATAAACACAGTTTCAGGGACCATAATCATCTGTGTAGCTGCATCGATGGTGCTACCTCAGGCAAGGCTACAGGTTCAGCTGCTGCTACTGACACTAAAACTATGAGACTTTAACCTCAATATAAAATCTTAGCTGGAAGCTTCGAAGCAAAGCTCCACCCTGAATAAAAATTCACATTATTTTTACAACTTATTTTTAATTAGTTTGAGATAAACAGCAAAGATAACACTGTGGTAAGGATGTTGTTAATTCTGGAGCTGCTTTATGAACCGTCATTGGACACACAAAGCAAATATGGGATGGGAACCTTTTCTGTTTCACTGCTGGGAACTGTGCAATATGATGATATGTATTATCGTGAGACAATATAAAAACATCTATCATTTCATATTATGCTCTATAATTTATTAAATTGTGTTATAAATCACACTTTTTCACTCCTGCCATATTTTCTGTCCATTCGGATGACGCTTTGCATTCTTCTGCACAGCACGGACGCAGGCAGGAAATTTGCATTAAGGAAACACAAACAAACATGAAGGAGAGTGAACGTGACACTGAATGGGGTAATTGTAACAGGAGAAGGACTCTTGCCAGCCAAGACAAAAAGAGGAGCTTTTACCTACGAATTGGTTTGAGAACCAGTCCGAAACAAACCAGAAAACCGCACTTTGCAAATGAATGCAAATTGTCTTGGTCCCCACACCACTAATCTATTTTGCCAACCACGCAAGAATCATGTCAAACAGTACAGAGTGAAAATGTAATAAAGACTGTTAAATAAAAAAAAAAAAAAGATAAAATATAAGTAGGTACATTTATTTGTTGAGTATATAATTCAAAATCGAATTTAAAAAAGTAGGTCACTTAATAAAATGTGCTATGTTGTGACATTTATCGTCATCTGGATATGAAATTACCTATATCGGGATATAAGTGTCAAAAAGTCTGACTTCATCTATTCGAGTCTTGATGCTCACCAGTCCAGAAATTGACAAATTTTTGTATATTCCCTTAAAGGACCAGTGTGTAAGATTTAGTGGCATCTAGTGGTGAAGTTGAAGATTGCAACTAACTGAACACTACTTGCGTCTTTATTATGTATGTACCTGAGAATGAGAAACATGCAACAAATGCTCTATGTAGCCCCTATCTAAAGCGAGTATTTCGTTGGCGGTTCAACATGGCAGCATACGCGGCTTGTAGATAAAAACAGCTCATTCTAAGGTAACAAATATGCAACGATTTGAAATACAAATACAAATACGAAAACGAAAACGTTAACATTATATTCCATTTCTGCCAATAGGTCCTCCTAAATGTTACACACTGGACCTTTTAACTTTTTTTGGGTACTTACAAAAATGTTTATTTCTGGGAATAAAATCATCTATGATTTAGATTTATTGTATGTTCACTGGTGATATTTAGCATTCACTAAAAGGAATATCTTGCATTCCTTTTACAGCACCATGAGGTGCTATGAATACATGAGACAACACTAACAAAACTGCATCCTCATGTGAAGTTCCACAGTAAAGCATGTGTTAAGAAAAACACTACGTACGTCCTCAGACATACACCCACACACACACACACACACACACACACACAGACTCTATGCACATTCAATCAAGGATTACAATGATATTCATTTAACCAGGCTATACAAATGCAAATGCCTGATATGTGAGCCCAGGCACTCTGGTTGTGTAGTTCAACATCCCAGCGACACTGTTTTGTGAGACACTTTGATAAAGCCAGATCAAAGGAAAGAGGGAGAACAGGCATTCAAGACCTCCAACAATAGCCCTCCTTACAGAGTGCCTGTAACTGGCTTATAAAAGCACATGAATGAATAAAGATTAGATTTGAGGGTACAAATGTCTGTAAACAAGCCATATAAAGGCACTCTGAATTTACTGAGGCTATAAAGGACAGATGCACATGCTCAGACACAGAGCTGAATATACACTCATTCACACACATTATATCACACACCTCTGCTCAGGTGTCAATTGATGAGGCGTGGTTTGCCAACTAAAGCTGGCCAACTCTAACAAAATACACAGTCAAACGTGAGGCTTTACATGAAGGTTCATTGTTGAATTCATTTTTAACAACTGTCTACTGGGATTTGATGCTGCACATCTCTTTCCTAAATCTCCCCTGTCCTCTCCGTCATCTCCAATTCGCCCATCCCTATGAAATCCTCTTTTCCCTTAAATTCTGCCTCTTTCATTCACCATCCACATTTCCTTTCCCCTGCTCTCATTCTTTTCGCTTAGTCTTTTCACCTGTGCCCTCTTGCTATTTCCAACACTGGACCTCTATAATCCACTCTCACTCTCATATTTTTTTCCATCTCCTGTTGTCAGTGTCCTGTCCTCTCCCCTCCTTCATTTTTGTGCTCTCAATCATTTATAAATCTTTGCTCTTTCTCTTTCAACACTCTTTCTTTGTCACTGCTCCTTCCATTCCATCTCACTCTCTATGTGCATCTCGCTACTATCCTGCTCCTTCTTTTCCTGTCTCCATTTTTATCCTCTTTGCGCAGCCCCATGCTTCCAAAGCTTTATGCTCCCACTGTGAGTGTTATGTTGGCAGTTTTGCCACACTTATCTTCATTTTCGACTACATCTTTCCCTCTAGCCCATCTTTATGCCTACCTTACTTCAACTGGATTACGCACTAAGTACATTCAGAGATGTGGCACAGCATTTCTTTTCCAGCATTCATTTTGTATCCTCACACCTCTTTCTACTTCTCCTCCTTTGGAAAGTAACATGATAACAGAAGCTGATATTTTACTACACATCTATTTGGGCATCTAGTTTTTAGTTCATCCCCATTCTCCCTTCCCCTGTGTTCTTTTACCTTTAGCAGGCGTACTGATGGCAGAAAGGCTGCATGGCACAGTTTTCTGATGGTCCAGTTGAGTGGCCGTGGTGCATCCAGCTGGTTCATGGTGCCCACTCTTCACGGTGGAGCCACTGGTGCCCGGCAGCTTTTCCCGGCACCAAGGTCAATGCTGCCCCACTAGGGGGGCAAAAATGGGAGAGGGTCTCCAACTCCAACTGCCGAAAAGCACACAAGTCCCAGGGCATGACCCTCGATGGACAACCATCAACCACTACCGCCACCACCTTGAAGCCTTTACTTCCCCAAGCAGATGAAGCTCTCACCCGGGCAGCTCTCTGCCCACTCTCCCCTTCCTCCCTGTTCTCTCCTCCTCTCCGGCCCACACAAATCCAAAGAGTCCAAGGCAAGCCAAACCTGGAGCACCAGGAGCATCTGAATCCTCTTCCACCAGTAGCTGGAGTGTACTCAGCTCTGGCGCGAAAAAACCCAGAGTGTACAGTATTTTCCCAAACAATGGAGCAGAGCGCAGCAATGCACAACAGAAATAAGCCTGTAGTGTGAGAGGGATGCAGGTACAGAAAGAGACAGAAGAGAGCAAGAGAAGCAGGAGAGATGGAGATGAGAGGAGAGACGAGCAGTGCAGTGCAGTGCAGTATAGCGCATAGGGGAGAGGAGAGGAAAGGAGAGTAGCGCAGAGCGCATAAACGGAGCAGCCTGACAGGCAGCGGCTTAGATTTGAGGCTGCATGTCTCCAAGATGAGAGAAAGAGAGAGGGAGGGAGAATGGAAGAGAGAGAGACAGTGAGATGGAGAGAGAGAGAGAGAGAATGGGGAAACATAAAATAACATCCAATGCAATTGATGAACAAGCTGAAATTGAAACTATGGGGATAGGATGAAAGAGAAAAAGATTGCATCTGCGCTTGGGAAAAAAAAGAGGAGCAATGGAGAGAGAGAGAGAGAGGGCAAGATGGAGAGAATGGGAAGAGAGGAGTGATGAGGCACTGTATGGTGGTCAAAAGGGAAATGAGAGAATTGGAGTAAACGCTCCGTCTTATAGAGTGAATTCTGATTGTGCTGGAAGATGGAAGCACATGAAACAACTTGGTACCTTGGCAGCGCAGGGGAGTACGACCTACTTACTGATTTGCACGTGTTAGACATTATATGAATGCATAAAATGCCTTAAAGTGGTTAAACAAGAAAACTAAAACATTTTGTGATTATCATTTCTGAATGCCTCTCAGCATCTCCACCTATGTGTATTAGCATACATGTTGAGCTGCAATTATAAAAACTGTAGAAAATAAATAGAAAAAACTATTCACTTTCTCCTTTTCCTATTTTTCCTTTTAAGACCTAAACTGCAATTCTTGAAATGACTACATTACAGGTGTATTCACATATGTGTGAATGTGTGACTTCTAGATACAACATTAATCAATTAACTGTTGGAGCATTAGTCCGAATAGAGACTTCTCAATTTGATGTGTCTTTGAAGTCAGGTGTTTATCAACAATACAAAAACGTGTGTGTATATATCTATTTAAACCTTAGAGTAAGATAACAGTATTTTACATTAACTACATTTAATCAGGCTCTTCACACCAAATTCCCTTTTTAATAACTGTAAGAACCAAATATTTTTTGTTTTTTGCTGTACTTCAGTCCAGCACCTAGGGAACAAATGCCTTGGTTTGACTAAAGGTTAAATCATCATTTTAACTGTCTCAGGGCAGAGGGAGAATTGAATTGTGTAGTGTTTACATGCTACAACCATCCACAGTGATATAGGAACCCAGAGTAAATTAACAATGGCAAACGTTATCAGTGTAGTACAGCTCTCAAAGACTTGAATGCTTGATTATGAAGCACACGGACAACAAAAGGTAAAATGAGCCAGTTATTTTTGCTTCATCTTTGTTGGTGTTCTGAATTTGGTGTGCCTTTATTTCTATTTCTAGACACTCAGACTGTTTGTCTCCAGTGAGTTGGTGATTTAAAATACTCAAAACACCCAGATGCTTGTCATAACAAAAGATGTGAAAAACACAAATTAACAACTCTTTGTGATAAACTTGGCATGTTTGGACAAGTTGAAGAGTGATTGAGAGTGATGTGATTTCCTGGTGTAGAGAGATAAACACTGAAGGATCAGAGGTGTTAATGGCAGCACATGATGCCTCCTGTTAGATGTACTGCACACTGTCATAATAAAAAAAAAGGTTCAAATTAATGTCACCATGATTGTTGCTGCATGAAGCATCAAAATATCTGAATATGTCTGCCAACACATGCTCTAGCTTAGCTGAGGCATTAAATCTGTACAAATTAAGGGTCAGCTTATGGACATGCATAAAAATGAATGTTTGTCTTAGATTTTAGCTTTCATAAAGCTCAAATTTAGTTAAAGCACCTCATTAAATGAAGCAGGCTGTCAGAGTTATCCTGTTTTTTTCTCTCTAAAGTGAAAACAATGCAACACAAAATGAAAAAACACAAATGATATATTGCTATATTGCTCTCAAACTACATCTTGCTTGCATGGAATTCTAGCATCAGTAAATGTCCTTATTACTCTCTTAAGTCATCACCTCACAGTAAGTAGATGCTTTGCCGGGGACCGACATTAATAATATCCACCTCACTGACTACTGGCTCCCCGGAGGACCTCCGAGACCTCTGGGAAATGCGTCTGTCAACCATATAGCTAGTCACTGTGGAGGTGTGGTGTGTGTGTGAGGGAGGAGGGGGTCTTAGGAAGAGCGTAGCATGAGAGTGTGCCTTTTCCCCTCTAACCTTCTCACTTCACACTTCTCCATCTCACCCCATGAAATGGTTCAGCGAACACATCTAACTCACACTGCACTGTTTGCATCCTGACTCTAGATGGCAATCTTCTAATACAGAATGACAAGCTCAGTCTAGGCCCCACCATTCAAACCTGAGTCCTATATAATGCTTCAAGAACACTTCTGAATCACCATCAAACTAGCGGTTACTTTACTACAATAGAACCAGAGTGACTGCCTTTTCATTACTAAATGAATCAGATGAAGTCAAGTCTGCATTATCTTCCTGCCCAAAAAAGCGACATACACGCTTTGACCACCAGGGGGCACCAGTTCAACACACCTGCTGAAGACAGAGTGTCTTGTGTGTTTTATCCTCTAACTCTTCTTGGCTACACTAATTATCACAACGTTAAAAGGTATTAAAGCACTGGCGAAGAACAAGACCAGACAAGATGAGATTTCATTCTCTCACAGTGATTCATTTCTCCCCATGGGAGCTTAACTTGGCAGATGAGGGAGGCAATTTACTGTGAATTACTAAAGTGCTTCAGAGAGCTCATATCAGATGGTGAATGCAAAACAATAAATATCCAAAAATGTTTTGTCACTCACGAGTATTACATGATAATTTATCTCAGAGCAAGTTGAGATTAAGCTGAATGGCATATTTATACACGGATCACTACAGAATATACCATCAACTTCAACAGATACTGCCCTGTACTCATGGTATGATTAATATGCCAACGAAAGTCACTTTGCTCTGGTGCCAGTAGATGTGGATTTATGTGACATTAAGAATGTGTAAATGTATGTGTGCATCAGTGAATGTCTGAATAATTTACTCACAACCTACAAGTAGTCGTGAGGAAACTACATTACATCATCTGCTGTATGTATGAGTGAGTGTGTGTGAACGCATTGATGTGAAATAACACTGAGTGGGTGTTTTCTGTAGCCAATTTCTTCTTAGAGACATCTTTGGACCCCGTGACATCTGCACTGTGACAGAAGTGAGAACGAAGCCCATTTCCACCTGTCATTCACGCAAAGCCAGAGCTCCTGAGAAGCTGCTCGCTCATTGAAAATGTGAATCCTCTCTGCTGGTATCTGTGTGAAAAATGCTTGTGAAAGAGTAGGGATCAGTGCGGGTATGTGTGAGTGAAAGAGATGGATAGATTAGTGGAATATTATTGTTGTATTTTATACACAACATTTTAATTGGTGTCCTGACACTATTTTCCAAAATTAAACTGAATTGTGCAAGGGGAAGCAAGAAAGGAAAAAGGTATGTGTTAAGTAAGTGCCTACAGTCCAATTTACATACATTTTAAAAAATTGCTATCACATACATACAGATGGCTGACAAAAGGGAGAAACCAACACAAACGTCTCTGGAACCCTCTCCAGTCTCCCATATGTGTTCAACTGGTTAACATCATTTTCATTCTCATCAAAACCTCCTCGTGTCCTATGTGAAAGCACCTGCATTTGTCATGTTTCTCCACATATTCATAAATTTCCAAATCAACAACCCACATTAGGTTTCCCTATAAAGTCTCCTAACTTAGAAAAATAAACACGTCGTGTCCTGCACCTTAGCCTGTTTTAACAGAGGCGTTAAATCATGCTATGACAAACCATAAAACAGTGACAATGAAAACGATAAATATGTGAAGATAAAAATGTAAGAAAGGTAAAAATGTCACTATCTATCAACACAACTTTGCCTGTAAAGTGTTTCCTGAATAATGTATGTTTTCTCATTATTGTTTGTGAGTGAGTCTTGTTTGAACTGTAGCTTCACAGAAAGGCAACCATTTGATTCCTCTGCTGTGATTCAAAGAGTATCCTGCTGTTTCAATTACCATGTGTTCTGACTGAGAACAGTTAATATACTAACTGTTAATATAAAGTAACAGTAGTCATCATTTTGCATAATGAGGACCAGAGTCACGGCCCAGTGGTAGGAGAATATGTCAGTTGGTGTGAACAGACTTTCCTACAACTGAATAAGACTCAAGAGATGTTCATTGACTTGCGAAAGGAGATCCACTTGTCCTACTCCGACTATTATTAAAAGGGAGTCTGTGACTGCAGTTCAGCAGTACAAATAATTGGGAACCATAATGACAAACTTACATTTGATGCCAACTGTGTGTTTATTCATAAAAAGGCAAACCAGAGTTGGAGCCAGAAAGGTCTGGTCTTTATGGAGCACATTTTCTTTATATTTGCTTCCATCAGGGCAGAGGTTTTACCTCCCTAATGGTGCAACAAACAGATACAAGAGATCTTTTATTCTTTCAGCTGTTGTCTTTTTAAACAAAATTAGATTTGGCCTATGACTAGCTGTGAATTATACGGCACACTATTTTATTTTATTTCTCTTATTTATTCATTATTTTCCCACTGATATCTCAGGCGGTTTGGTGACAATGACAACAGTGATGTTAGCGTTAACCTATTTACTATTGACAGCTGTCTGCAAGCCAAATTGTCCCTGTGGGACATTAAAGCTTTATTCTACTCTGCTCTACTCCACTAACTCTAATGGCCTTCACTCCAGGAATAGCATCCATGGCAAACTACTTATTTTAGTAGCAGCACTCTTTCTTTCTCTATGGGGTTCAATTCTCTCCTGGTCAATCATGGTGAAAAAGGTACATGTAGTACCATAAAGTGTTGTAGATGACTACATCCACCAAACAGTCACACACAGTTACACACAGACAATGACATTGTCCGTTTTCCAGCAAAAACAAGTGACTTAAGGTATGTGATAACAAAGTTGTCTATTGTAGATTGATGGTGCCAAAAGCCTCTATCTGATTTGGCTTCCTCTCCCTCTTCTCTGTGTGATGCTCATCCCCTGGAGGATTCTCAATAAGTGACAGTTCAATATCTCCCTCCCATAACACACGTATGCACACATACACACACTACTACCCCCTGCGTCTCTTGCCTTGAGGAAGCAGGAAGACCTCTGCTGAGTCGGGTACACTCTTCCATCTGGAGAGAGGCAATGATTATTAGCCTGCGGGATGGAACCACATGCAAATACATACAGGCACACACACACACTCATACAGTGCACACTGCCGGTCTCAAAATATGTTGTTTTTGCTACTCACCACTTGTGCATCAACTCTACGCTGATGCCCCACTGCAGTTTCATGCTTCCTAGAATGTATGTAACAAGTCTTTACCCAAATAATCTAAATCTTTGGACACCACATAATTTACCTGCCAAATCAAATTTATCTGAGTATACAGCCTCATCTGAGGGGATTCAAGGGTCCAATATCTAAAAAAAACATAATGAAAAATGTCTTTTATACCTTCACATTGGCACATTGTAAACAGTAATTCCATGTATTCTAATAAGTATGAGTTAAATTTATCACAGATATTGTGCTCTATAATCATAATATCAGCTTCATTCCAGCTAGCAGCCCTTATTTTCTTCCTACTGTTACACCTACATGTTCTTTCTGCCTTTCTTTGTATTAATTTCCATCTATCAATCATGCTAGAGAGCTGCATAGGGCCAAGAGTTAAATGTTCGGTGGGAGACACACAGGTGACACTAATAGGGCAGGGGTGGACGGTAGGTGCCGTATGTAAGAGGACAGCAGGAGAGGTCCATGGCAATATTTATAGGGCGGAAAATAGTAACAATGAGGGCAGATATAGTATATAAATCGGCTGGTGAACATTGGATGAGGGTGAATGAGACAAGACTAACAACAAGGTAGAAAGAATTAAAAGTTAACAATGCAAGTTTGGAGTCGTGGAAGGAAAGAGAACTCCAATAATCTTCCCTCCAGATAAATTCAACCTTTTAGTTTAGCACATATTATTTCATGCTGTGAGGTAGTCTGACAAAGGAACAGCAAGAGTCAATCCTCTTTTCTCTGCAGTAGAAATTATTTATGTGGCATTTGGCATTCCCTGTAATAGAAAGTAGTAAAACCACAAATATCTCACGACTACATAATTGCAGTAGAACAAGGACAAGCACCATTAGTTTTATGGTTGTTTACACTCACCAAAAGCACATTAAATGCATCCCTTAATTTACATCTCTCTGATTTAAAGATATCTGGTCCTGTAGACAAGACTAAACAAAGGGACTCTATAACTATAGCTGTGTGTCATATCTAGCTGTCTTGTCATAAAAACCCATACATTTGCCAAATCAAAATGCTCTATATGGACATTAGTATGTAAACTATAAGGAAAAGGGTGACACCTTCACCTAGAAGTCATTATCAGTATTTAAAAGCAAATCATAAGCCGAAAAGGTGCAAACTAATCGCTTTTAACAACCATTTCAAAGGTCAAAATAATGCTTACAAGAGAAACTGCAATTACAGTTAAGTTCACGTTATGTACAGTCTGTGAGTGGGTCGTAAATTGTCCAGAAGAATTTACTTGTGTATGTGTATGTGTATGTGTGTGTGTGTGTGTGTGTGTGTGTATATAGGTGTGTGTATAGGTGTGTGTGTGTGTGTGTGTTTGTGTTTGTGTGTGGCACTGAAAAGCATCTTCAAACTTCCCCAGAACTGAAGAAGGCATAAACAGCACACAGTAGGGTGCAATTATGGGGGCTCTGTCCCAGTAATTGGAAATGAATAATGTACAAGGACTACTGGCTGTCCTTTGAGAAGGAATTATTTTTGATAATATGCCACCTAGCCTGTGAACTATACACATAGATTCAAATAAAACAGCAGTTAGGTTGCATAAAATTGTTTTCAGTGAAAATCTTTTCCATTATTTATATTATTTATGATGGTAAAACCATGAATTATAATTGTGGCATACCAACTAGTCCCTCTACAAGTCAGTGATTTGAACTTTTTGATGGTAACCAATTATTCTTAATAAGAAAACATTGGCAAAGACCACTTAATGAGGGAAAGGAAATTCAGAGCAAAGTTCACAAGAAATTGTCCTCTGACTGTGCTGTAACAGCAAACGATTCTGCAGTTACTGTGTAATCCGTCTTCAAGTGTAGTGTAATACTTCTAAATCTAAAGTACTGACATTACAATGTACTCAAAAAGCACATGAGAATGCTCCTAATTCACAGCATCAGTACTTGGTGCCAGTATTATTTTTTAATCTGGTACTTGTAATAGGGCTGTCATTTCACAAATTTGTTATTTCAAAGTTATTACCTGTTCAAATTTACAGTCTATTAAGTGCAGCAGGCAGTTTAAAAGTAGTTTGCTTTGTGATCCAGCAGAAGGCGCTCTGCTATCAGCTTGACCTATGGCATGCCCTATTGACCTGTCAGTAAACTAAGCTAGTAATGTGCACTAGCGAGACTTCTGTCCACTTTGTACAAAGCAGCTGTCTAACTCAACAACGACAACAAATCTGCTGACTGACTTGCGAACATTTTGCTTGCAACCGAAGTGAGGCAGCGGTAAGAGCAAGTTTCTTATCCTTTAGTATAATCTTTACATTAAATACCTAACGTTGGCTATTACGTTAAGTTCTATGGTTGTACTATGTGTCTTGAGATTATTTGGTTGAATTCATTCGAATCAATTGCATGTGAAATTTGTCAGAACTTGATTTTTGGAGAAATTGACAACCGGAACATTGGGCCTCTGATGTATTTCATATGTAAAATCCTTATTATACCTTTACCTCTGTGCATTCACCCTCTCTTCATTAATGGTTAACCCAAAGAATGAACAAACAAGAATGTCAAACAATGTTTGTACAAGCATCACTATCAAGGTTTGACCAAAATCGTAACAATTAGATTCAGTATGGACCTTTTTACAATTTTATATCTCACTTTCCACGACACTCCAATATAGAAAGTGATTCAACAAACTGCTAGTTCTTTTGTTTGTGCCTTCGTGGTTTGAGGTTTTTTGGAAGCTCACTCCAGCTGTAAAAATGTGCAAACAAAACATACATTGAATAGCTCTTTATTACTGTAAATAAACCGTCAAGACCCCAGGGTCAACCGATGATAAAAGCGAACTAAAATGTCTGGTGTTAAGCTTCAAGTTTCTCCAAGAAGTACATTACAGGAACAGTTTTTTTAGCGTTTCCATCTTCTGTGCGATGAAGCAGAGAAGTGTGACTAAGAACCATGCCAAGAGAACATCCCCTCAGTCCCGCTGAGACACACCAGTCTGATACTGACTGAGAGGGCAGAATCAGAGAGAAGAGAATGAAAGAGTGAGTGAAGAGTGAAGAAGATGGGGAAACTCACTGAGGACAAAATTATAGAGAAAAAGGGAAGGAGGTGTGAGGGCATGACAGAGAAATATGACATTATGGGACACAAGCATTTAAGATAAACATTGTGTTATGCTTATTTCATGCATATCATTGTTGGACGCCAGCACCAAATTGCTCTTTTGCATAATGAGGATGCATTAAAGCAGATGAAGCAATTCAAAGCCTCACATTAAGTTGTCCATCTGAATCTCTCGGCGGAAATGAGGCTGGCTGTTGTATTTGTGTTTCACAACATTAACTGTCTACAAGGGCAATTTAGATCATATCTAAACTGATTGATATGTGTAACACAAGCAAATCAGATGCACAGTAGCAATCATTAAGCCTTTTAGAAGCACACATTTTAGGAGCTCAAAAAGGAGAGCAACAGCACTTATGGTCGGTACATAGTGTGGCCGCATCATGTCAAAAACTTAAGTGTAAAGAACAATTTTGTAACTTTAGTTGGAAGTGGTGCACACACCTTCAAATCCACAGCAGAATATAATGTTTACTCTCATACTGCCTTTGCTGGGTTAGTTTTAAATACAGTGTTTAAATCCACAACTGCTTGGAGAATGTAATAAGTCTTTGCCTGGCAGTTAACTATATTATACACACCTGTGTTGTCATACAGCAGCAATAAAATCTCAAGTGGGAGAATTAAAGAGCTGTCAGTTTATATAATGGTGTAAGTGTCCAGATTGCTTTTCTCACTGTGTTTGCAGTAGTGACATTATGTTGTGCTTAGTTTACTGTTATGCTAAAACATCAAAATTGACAGTCGTCTGTCCTTGGAAGTAGCTGGGTGATCATATTTGGGGTGCTATATGCCCCTGTGCGTGATATTTATCCAATTAAAAACATTTGTAGTATAAAGAAAGTACCAATTAGCACTCAAAAGCCAGCTGTTTTCAGTTGAGCACTGACCTTTTGAAGTTAGCACAGATCTTGGCTCTTAAAACTGCAGCTGTCTTGATCTTATAAGACTATTGTTTCCAATAACAAAATAATAAGATATAAAACCACAGCTGATGGCCATTCAAAACAATTTGTTTTAGGAACTTATTTATAAGAAGACAGTTATTTGGCCAGCCAGAGATCCACAGACAGTTTTAAGAGGTGGGGGGAAGTTAGTAACTATGGCCATAAAGTACTAAAAAAGTAATATATAAAATACTGAATTCAATACTAAAACAAACAGGGAAATGTTGTATAGAAGGGATGCAAGAAGTGGAATAATATGATACACATACTTAGTAGTCAAGCAGACTTTTGTGGGGTATACCTGTTAAAAGATGGACCAAATGATTGGCATGACACAAATAAAAACGAATTAACCTTACTATAAGACTATTACAGCCACAAAAAAATTATATGTTTTATGATGATGAGAATTTACAACTTAAGTTAAAATAAAATAAAAATGAGTAGGTTTTTTTTTTTCTTTTTTTCTCAACTGTCTTACTGGTAGCAAAAAAACAAGATTCCACATGACTCTGAAGTCAGTTTTGGTCAGTCAATACTGGACATTCAGTCCTCACTACAGTCACATCCACAGTACTAGACATTTAACTTAAGATGACAAGTGACTGAGGTTCTTGGGCTTGGCAGGAAGGGCTGACTTCTTTACTATGGAAAATAATGCAATGTCTACATATGATGTGCCTCAGGGGAAAAATAAGATTGGACCAAAAATTGAAACCTGCTGCACTCAAGAGGTTATATGGGCTCTGGTGAAGTCATTGTTGCCAGTGGAGATGAAATTCCACTGGCGATAAAGAAAATATTCAACCATTAAAAAGCTGCAGACCCACTGCTGGATTTATCAGAATACCACCGTCAACTGTCAACAAAAGCTGCTCTTAGAGTTACGATTCACAGGACACGAAGCTTCCACAAACTAGAGGTGATGCAGAAGACTAAAGCCAGCATATCCATTTGCACATAATGCTGAAGACAACATTTGGTTATTAGTTCAGTTAATTTATTCTTGTTGTATTTATTTGATCAAATCTGTTTTAAATTTGCTTGGCGGTATTTAAAAAAATCTTTCCTTATGGCCATGCATGCGCATATATATCGGCAATCGCCAATTGTTGGACTAACATGGCCGGTGGGAAAATGGTGGGAAAATTCTAAGATATCACCCAACACTAGTGCCACCCTCCCTTTAGAATGACACTCTCTTTTTCTCTCTCAAGACAGGAGATCAGTGCAGTGCCCATCTGGTAATACCTGAAGCCCCCAAGTCCCTGTCAGTCCAGTGCTCAATGGAGAAATAGAGCAAACAACACACACACACAGAAATCTATAAATGCCAGATTAGCTTTAGTGCTTGCCGATCTAATCTTCTGAGTCAACAGAGCAATGCAGACATGGCTCAGTGTCATGAGGCATCAGTCACTCATTTCACTTCAATCCTGCAGAGTAGACTGTCGTCTATAAACCTAAAGTCTCATTCTTCAGCAAACTGTGTGGGTTTACTAGACTCATTAATTATTTCAGTCCAGGATCAACTTGAGAAAGTTTCAGTGAAACAAAGTGAAACAGATCTGTGTGAGACCCAGTTAAGGAATATTGTAATTCTACTAATCAAAGAAAACTAGTAACTTTACTAAACTAATCCTAAACATGTCAATATTAGCTAATGTAGGACAAGCACAAGCCATAAGACTTCTGCGATTCTGAGATCATTTCCCTCTGGCAAAGGAGGCAGACATTGGATTAGTCTAGTTGTATCTGAAAGCTCCTGTGCACCGAGTGTTTGAGCTTATGTTTAAGAGTGTTTCCAGGTTGTCCTAAAAACAAGGCTTCATTGCTCAGCTGTGTGGATGGAGCCAGTCAGGTGAAATAGTGGATAGTACAACTAATGGGTCAACCTCCTCCATTTTGTCCCTCCGTCTTTAAAACGAGCTCCCGTTGACTAGACGGCACACAAATACACAAATGTACATTTACAAAAACACACACACACACACACACTACATCACACACACACACACACACACACAAATGCCTGCCTGCAATACTGTGTATGAAAACAAAATGCCAAACTCCCCTGACATAAATTCTGCATTAGCCATTGAGAACCTTCATGTTGCCTTAGCAACATAGATATAGTGTAATTACCGTCTTGCGGGTCGGTGTAATAAAGCTAGACCCACAGCCCAGTGGCCCCGGGGCCCCTGGTAATGGCTTTTATGGCAATCATTATTGCCACACCGCTACACCAGGAAACACATAGGAGGATATGCTGAGCCTCAAAGCCCGGAGCTCATGTCTTCAGACAGAAGAGCTTCAAAGCCAGAGTTCAAAGAGAGGGTGCAGCACAGGTTTCAGATCAACAGATGAACAGATCTCTATTCAAAAATGTCGACATTTACGTATGTAAATATCTACATTTACATAAAAAGACAAGGCTCCCTATTATAGGATTTCCTAATTCTAGGTTTGGCAACAGGTTTGAGGTTGCCTGATGGCTTTCTACTTACATACTAAAAATACCAGGGCTTCCCACAGCTTACTACATTGGAAGCAGGCAATCTCAATCTATCTAATCTAATGTTAGAATAAATTATTACATTTTTATAACCCCAATATCAAACCCTAGGGAAAACTCCTCCAGCTCCATGTTGTTGTTTTTTTACATCAATTTGTTTGCAACAAATAACTACTGTTCTGCTTACAATCTCCACTAAACTAAATTTCCTAGGAGAAAACCTTAAATAGCCATATTTAATACTACAATGTATAATAGCCAAAAAAGAATAGCCTAAAGCTCAGGTTAAAAAAGGTAAGTGTGGCTGTCTGTAGAGATCTCATAGTGAAGCCTTGTTCATCACATCAATACATAGCACCAAAATCAGTGAGGATTTTTATGAAAGGAGCAAGGGAAATGAAAAACTAAGGCTTATCATCTCTCTCTGCATACAAAAAAGCTGTAATCTAATTTGAATTCTCTAATGGAAGCTGTTTTGGTTGAGGCATGACTGAGCATCTCTGAAATGTTTCCGTCTGTGTCTCTCTCCACTTCTGTTCCTCTCTTCCTCTGTCTGAGTGAGGATAAATTAGCAGAAGGAATTCAGAGCGAGGCTGCTTAGAGGAGGGTTTAAAAAAGCTTTGATCAGGACCCATGCCAGTAATCTGACAAATCCATAAGGGGAGCAACTCAAATCATGTTCTTTTGTAGGAGGCTATATATTGGCAAGTCACCATGCCTTGTGCTTATGAATATGTGTTCGTCATCATGCCCTGATGGTAATGAATGTGAGTGTCTCTAATTAATAATTTGAGTAATTTAGGAATCTTAGAAAATTACATTCCTATGTAATTTACTATTCGGATTCCTGTATATTCGAGTTTCCCTGTGTGTACATTACGTACATGTGTGTCACTGAAACAGTCGATAAAAAACTCACGAGACACTAGTTTTTTTAATCCTGCACTCCAGGTGGAGCAGATTTCCCCGTGTCTTTAACTCTGGCACGAAAATGTGCAGAAACAATTGATTTCGCTTCTATATCCCTGCCACTCAGAATTAGTGCACTGGCCTGGAGGACAAGGGGCACAAAGTGAAGACAAAGGTAACTTAAGTACAATAGCTACACTTCAATTACTGTCATATAATGAAAAAGAGCTTCTCAATTTAATTCAGTGTTCTCTTACAGCTCACTTCAACGAATGATCCAAAAGCCTCGCAGAGAGAAAGGATTATAGAGCTGTCATAATACCTCTCCCTCTCGCAAATCACGCGGAGAGAAAAGAGAGGGAGATGAATGGATCTGCAGGTTGGTAAGATGAAACAGAGAGAGAGAGAAGAGGCAATAAATAAAAGCCCAATTAAATCTACCAGTTTGATGAGGCGTGATCACATATTTCCTGACATCCCTGCATGTGTTTTGTTTGCATGGTGTTTTCAAAAACTACGAGAAAAATTAGGAGCTCTTGGTGGTGTAGGATGTGGTATTTCATCTACAAAAATCTGTCAGCTCCATTTTTAGTAATTAAACCAGACAAAGGCAGACAATGTAGGCAAACTCACTAATAGTTCAGTGGCACTTGGCCGGCTGAGAGTCAACTGGAGTAAAAACTGCGATGGTGATGAGTGTTTTTAAGGTCAGAATACGCCTTCCATCAAGCACACATAATTACATCACACACAAACACACACACACACAGATAATGTCTGTCAGGTCAACTGTGGTCATTACTTCAGCTAGGTGAGTTGAGGAATCATTGCCACAGCAACAAAAGTTTGCCATGTGACCTTATCAAACCCTGTCCTCTTTCTTTCCCTTTCCCTCCCTTTTCCTTTTCATGGCCACAGTTCATTTTGCCCTTTCTATTATACTGCACAAAAAGTTCACCATCCATTTCATCTCTCTAAATGGTATCTAGGGAGAAGATCTCCTTAGTTAGGCTTCAACAACAAACAGAGAGATAGAGAGATATAGAGGAAAAAGAGAAAAAAATGTACCACTTTCATTTGTAACACCTAACACCCTCCGACGTCCCAAAATTGCCATGCCTACTCAACCCTCTCACACTTAAAGCTCCATCTGTATCACACACTTGCTCTCCTCCTCTGTCTCACATACACACACAAACACAATCACATACAAGTAAGTTCTTTCATCTTTCCAAAAGATGCTTTGTCTCCTCACCACGTTCTCCCACTATGTAACACCTCCCACTGCGTTCACCGCTCAAGCAAACTCTACATGATACTTCGGATTGTTTCCAAGCTACTGTTGCTACGGATGTCAGTCAACACCCTCCGCACACACACACACATAAACTCACACCATCACTGCCATCAAATAACCGGCTTATTTGTACTGCCGGTCTGCCACTGAAACGTGTGTTAAGCAGATTAAAATGTTGAGGACTTAGCTGTGTTGGCATGCCAGCCTCAGGTTTGTTATGACTCAGCCCCACTGAAAGTGAAATGAAAGTTTCAGGCATGGCATGCTTGAGAGAGACCAATTACTACTACTGACAGTATTGCCCTAAAATTAAATAAAAACAACTTGTTGGCATTTTGGCTTTTTGTGTTGCTGCTTGTAGTCTTCGGAGTATTCGGTGCTGTGGTTACAGGGGTGATTGATGTGTTCACATTTCCAAACATCTGTCTCCATCTGTCTGACACCCACTACCCTTTCTCCAGATGGCTATCTCATCATGTACTTCCTTTCCCATTGCTACTTAATTAGTATGATGTGTATTGCGACAGACTAATAATAGAAAAATATGGCTGTGGGTCCCATTCAGCCATGATGTTGACTGTGTACTTCTATGAAGGATCCATATGACGTGAAAAAAATGTGTATGAATATTTATCTAGAAGATTTCTAAAAATAAGATGGGTTGTACTACTACAAAGGTTGTAAAGAGAGAGAAGTGCCCCCCTTTGATACTTTTTTTTATTCACTGTTGTGGATTTTTGTTTAATGTAATCATAACTGGACTCCTGAAATTGATGTGAAGTGATTTGGTAGAGAGGGGACGTATCAGTCTGTTGTAGTTGTTACAGAGTTCCCTCACACCTAATCTTTGGCTGAGTACAGACACACAAACCCGATGGCAGCCAAGTTGATTTTGGCCTGTTATCAACTCACTCACAGTTAGCAATTAAGAGCGTTAATTGGGGACAGCCGACATGACGTTTGTCATTTTGAGAGGTGAAACTCGGTCAGCACAGACTTTGCCAAACAGAGAGTCAAAGCTGAGCGAAGCCGTGTATTTTGCCAACGTTGGTCACTCGCACCAGTGTGGCCAAATCATTCTTCATGTTGCAACACACTAATTCTCACTTGCATATACAAGACAAGCTCACACTGTAGAGTGTCATAAAGGAGAGCAGCATTGCAACGCTAGCAGGCTGAGGTGGATAAAATACAGTAAAGGAAAGTAAAGCTAGAGCCAGAAACTGATCAGCTTTATTTAAGCCAATACCGCTCCTTTAATATACGCCCATCTGGATCAGCTAGGGAGAGATGATGGCCAATCATCAGGAGGCAAGATCATGCGAGGCAAGTCATTTTATTGTGTTAAAACTGTGCTATGCTGCAATATGAAGGAGATGGATTTCATGAAACTTAACATAATTAAACATTGTTTGTGTATGAATTAGAATATATTCTTGTCTAAGTAACAAGTCAGACTGCAGGATGGAGGATAATGTACCATTTGCTCTAAATAAAAAGTCATAAATTCGTACTATTTGTGCAGTAATACGTACAAACTGACTCCTACACCTCAGCGAATAACCATTTTGTTCATAGATAATTAGTCGCACTGACACACTGGATTTCTGTTCAATGAGTTTCTTTCATTATTTAAACTGTTAGGTCGTGTTCATATTGACATTAGCGCTGCTTGAAAAAATAGTCACCCTCATTAATTTTAATGAGACCACTGGATCTGATTAAGCCTTTAAACAAACTAAATGAAAATTCAAATTGTATATATTATTTCATATTTCATCCTGTCGAGTCTCATACCGTTGACTTATCACACATACTAACACTACCTCATATTTCTTACGTTTTGAAAATAGGTTGGTTTTTTTTTCGTTTTTTTCATTTGTACGTTGCAGTTGTCTGCATAGTGGATAGTGTCAAATACATGTGCATTGTGTCTTGCATGAACCAACAGACAGGCCAAAATAGCAGTGTATTGTTGTCTGCCACAGTGTCATTATATATCCTACCAGTGGGAGTCTCCAAAGTCACAAATTCTCATATTGTACATGTTGCGGCTTTGAAGATTCTTGACTTATTCCCTGACAAAAATAACCAACTAAATAAAACATTTTGCATTATGAATCAACTAAGAATGGATGCTGATTGTCAATGGGATTTTTATTGTGAAAAATGTTACCACAATAAAAGTAAGAATGCTGCTAGCAGCCCCAGTGAAAAAGAAGTGAGTTTAGCCAAAAAACAAACAAAAAAAGAATATTTGTTAAAAAACCTGAACATAAACAACACAAAGTTTTGCAGAGACAATAACATAATAACAGTGTTAGTAGGATTCAGGCAAATGCCATTACCAGACCATCTGTACAGTCCATCTTTCTTCACACATGGGTTTAGCACTACCTTGCAGTGGCTAGCCACATCACCCACGTATGTCAGTAAACTAGCTATTGTTAGACTCCAATTGCCAATAACACAATTTCCAGTTCATGTTAAAAAAATAATGTGTTCAATGGTCTCTTAATTCTTAATCTTATACAGTTGGAGCCACAAGAGGGCACTAGAAGTCCTGTGTCAGTATAGTAGAAAGAAATGTTAAATTAAGTTTTAAAATGGATTTTGTATGACCTTCACAGTTTTAGACTTGATATTTAGGGAAAGGACAAAGGACCCCAGCTGAGCTGCAAACTGCAAGAGGCAGCTCTAAGATGAACAAATATGAATCCAGCTACTTTGCCCTGAGTATATCTTTACCACAGCACAGAAAAAGCAGAGCTAAAGAGAAGAGACCTAACCTCACCTACAGAGTCAGTCAACTGTATTCTGGCCTCTTTTTTATCCTCATATCATACTGTCTTTGGAAAGGAACCACGCTGTCACACACACACAATCTGGAAAACTCTATGTGAGGAGGCTGCTGGTACATTACCACTCTTCAATTTCAATTATGGTGGAGGTGAGAGAAATACCATATTTTGCATTAAACTGGTTGAAAGCACAGATGCAGTCGAAGCTTTATCACTGTTTATGTTTGGTATGGCAGGGATGAGAAATACAGTATGTGGAGTTACTGGCTGGTCTTTTTATTTTTCAATCTCATTCTAACATACTGGACATTATTTATTAGGTAATGAGAGGAATAACCTACAGTAAATTAGGGCTGTACAATTATTAGAAATATTATCAAAATCACAATAGGCCAATTGCAATATCCAAATTGCAGGAGCTCAATTTTTTTGATAAAGATAAAAAATATGACAAAACAGAATTATAATGAAGTACTGTTTTGCTGCACATATGCCAACAAGACAGAGGCATTAGGCATTTATTATTGTGAATCATTATGAAATAGTATTTCTTAGTCTTATTTTAACAGTAACTGACTTAATGTAAGCTTATGTAATTACAGTAATTCTACAGTTTTTAACAGGTTAAATTTACCTTTGGGAATGCAATTAAAGATCTATTTCATGTCCATATTGGCAAACAGTATGAATGGTATAAAGGAATATCGGTATTGGTTCCAGCATGATCACTGCATTGCAAATTTGTCCCTAAATACACTAAAATCTTTCTATGTAACAAGTTAAACAACTGGCTTATCCTTTGTTACAGCATTGTGAGTTTACTGAAACTGGAAGTGGGTGAACTTTTTATAATGTTGACCATTGGTATGACCATGGTAAACAGCCAGGGATGGCTTAGGGCTGTGCAGCAAACATTTTCTTGCACTCATAAGGCCATACATTTGTTTTTAAAGCCTCTCCTTTGTGAACACAATATAGAAGCTACAGCCTCAGTTGTTGCACTCTCATGGCTCACCCAGCAGGTTTGTTCATTTCTTTGAAGATACTTGACTGTATCTAACCAAACCCACAAAAATAAGGGGATGCAAATTGGTTATTCTGAATGTAGGAAAAAACTACATTTCAATTCTGACTGCATTGTAAATATGGCATTTATGCTTGTTCATGTATTCATTTTAGGAATATTACAGTCTTTTCATTTCTCAATACAGGTCTGATGTTTTCGTTTTTGTATCCTTGCGTCTGTTTCTACTGTACTTTGCCACATTTTGTTTTTATCGAAACACCAACTTTTCCACCTCAGTCAAGCGTAATTGAGATATTTCAAGGTTCAGATGCACAAACTGAAAATGTGCATAAAAACAAGTGAATAGAAACCACTCTCCGTCACCTGTCCGCACATTGCCCACAATCACACGCCCAAAAACATACAATCAGATCAGTAGATAAAGGAGTCAACATAGAACAAGTGCATGCTGCAAAACCTCAACCGCCCAAGGACTGCTAGATCTGTCTGACTTCACCTGTCAATGAATCACCAACTTCTTGACAGACAGGAAGCAATAGGAGGTTGGAGAAGCCTCAGGAATGTGTGCTCTTTCCACTACTCCATATCTCCACCAGTAACTGCTCCTGCGAAATTCAAAACTTTCAGATGACACAATGATGATTGGCTGCATCTGAGGTTGTGAAGTTGTATAATAGCTGTAGGTTTGTGAATATTTTTTATATGTTTGTTTTTGGCACTACGTGTAGCTACATAACTACTAACAAATGATTTTGCTCTTGAAAATACCGTATGTCGCTGCCATGATCATATGGCTCAACTTTGAGTTTTGCAGAGTGGGAGATAGTGTCCAGGTACCCAACAGTGTCTGAACCTATTAATAGTGTTTTTCAGAAGTAAATGTCTGTTCAAAAGTTGTCATTTGGCTCATTGTGCTACCAAGCAGCCAAATAGCAAATGCCAATTTCACAGAGAACACTTAAGCGTGCGAGTGACTGATCTTTGTTCTAAAAGCTTTAAAAACAAGACGAATCGCTCAACCATGCATCGTTTCCATAGGAACCGACAAAACTTAGTTACTTACTCTTCTTTCCGACCTCTGCCTCATGGAGTAATATCACACTTGGGTTCATTGTAATGAAAATCCAATACAAGCATTCACACATTTCCAGTTTTGTTTCCCCTGGGTTCAGCAGATCCAAAAAGAACAAATTGAATTTTCAATAACAAAACGAAACCTCTCTTTTTCTTGCAATGAAGCCATGAAAAATGGTACTTAATGCCCTTATTACATAAGTATACATATGTGTTTTGTGCATGAAGAGAGAGCAGAGTTCCCTAATTAGAATATATAATGATACACTGAGATGTTGTATAAGAGGGTTGTATAATGGCACTGGAGCAGTAACAAAGTGTCCAAACTATGTCAGGATCATTAAACCTGCAATAACTGTTTTTCTTGGCAACTTGGGGCATGACATATCATCACCTTGATGTGTACAACTTGTTCGCAAACAGTTGCTTATTTACACATCCAGCAGTTACGGAGAAACATCCATTTGGAGTCGTGTTTCCGGCCACCTGGCATATTCAGCTCTGTCTTTGGTCTCTATCAACTCCACAGGGAAAAGTCTGGCTCATAAGGTGTAAATACTCAACTCTGTTGACCAACTAGTTGCTGTGTACTGAAAACAGCTGCCTGCTGTAGCCGAAAATGGCGCTAAGAGAGCGGGGAGAGTGAACCACAAAAGTAAAGTTGTGGACCAGACTTGCAGATTTGGCTGATAATTCTCTATTGATACACATTTATTATGAAAATACAGGTTACAGCTGCTTAAAACTACATGTAACACATGCGAAGACTTTAGTTAATGTTAAGTAGACACATTTAAGTGGTTAGATGGATGCATTAATTACATTCAGAAGGAATATTATTTAGTTACCCCACATACTGTATGTCATAGTGTACTTATAATATAATGTCTAGACTCAGATCATCGGATCAAAACATTAGATACAGCATAGTTAGTAGTTCAGATCAGCATTTTGCCAGCTTATGGCTGTTTTACATTCAGTTAAGAAAAAACTCCATACACTTTAAATAGTTTTTTTTCTTTTTTGTAACACAAGAGAAATCTCAAGATTTCATAGTGGCATAGTGAGCATAAATGAGCCTAATCAAAGCAACTAAAGACCACTGAGGAAAGGGAACAAATGGGCTATGGGAGCTTTTGAAGATATGCTCTGATGCTAGGGGTAATCACAGTGGGCAAAATGTCTGTTTTCAAGACTATTGTGTTCCCACTGTGACTTGATATGAGGCTCATTACAGCCAAAAGCATCAGGGTGCTGGTGTGAGCTGCAAGGCTTTGACAACACCATCCGATCTCAAATTGCCATATTCTCCAAGGGAGAGTCTTCATGACATACTGGTTCTCTACACACAGAGAGCCAAGCACACAAAACCCACAAAAACAGACACTCAATCTAAACCTGAAAAACATTTTTGTCTTGCTGTAAAAGGGGCAGGGGATTTCTCTAGTGGTACTGAGCAGAAGGCCTCCATGATCCACAGATGGCTTGATGAACTGCAGGGCATTCACATGGCAATAAAGAAATAAGGATGAAACAAACCGAGACACATGCTTTATCACACACTTGATCTTTACAGACTCAAACATAGAAGAAAAAGTCCAAATAATTGAAAACCACAGATCCAATTTGGTGTGAAATTTGAGAAAACTGAGTCTGTGTGTGAGAGCGAGAGAGAGGGAAAGACCCACATCTCCTGCAATGTCTTCTAGTTGCACACAGAACTTACTCTGAGCCATTCACAAAATATCCAACACAGGAAAAAATCAAATTTATACAATAAATCAGCCAGACTCAAATTCAGAGTTTGGAAGAACTTAGAGAAAAAAAAAATGATTTGAAGGTCATCACATGGATGATCCCAATCCTGGAACTGAAGTCCAGTCTGCAGTATTTCAGAGAAAAAGCACTACCTCTATGTATTACTAAAAAAAACATGTCTTACTTACTGAGAACTTATGTAGCTGAGCCATAATTAATGTTATTAGTTCCACGTAATTTCCCTTTTATGACCAGTCAGTATGTCTGCCATGAAAAAACCTCTGAGCATTTATACCCTCGGTCCATTCACACAGGACTGACATTTCCCTAACTATTCTATTGGCCAAAATAGAAAACACCATGTGTGCAGAGTTTCCTACAGTATTTACTCAAACCTACAAAGATTTATAAAGCTGGTGCCAGTCAAAAACTATATTCACAAAAACCAAAACTATTGATAAAAAAAATCAGTTTCAAATCACAGAATAAAAATGTCTATATTTCTATGTCATTATTTGTTTGTCTTGCAGGTCGCCAAATTTTCTTTTTGATTTTGCTAGGAGTAATAAATTCACAGCCCAAAGGTAACATACAGACTTCCACTGTGGATTTAAGTCTTAAATCCACAGGGCTGAATTATCTCTCACCCTTACTATCTGTCTTGGCCTATGATTCTCCTTGTCTTTCACCATTCAGCACTATCACTAAGGATTTTCAAAGCGCCTGTGGAGTAATTCTCACTCACTTTCTCGTCCAATTTCTATCCTTCACCTTGGTTTCGCTCATTCAGTCAGTGACACACGGGATCACTCACTCAGTAACAAACACATGATCAAGCACATGCACACAAACACACCTGTCCCATTACTAATGACTAATGATTCAAATGTCTAATGATTTGAGAGTAGCAGTGGTGTTGTGGTAGTATTACTCTGTGGTTCATATCTAAGCAACACAAATCCCAAAGGACCAAGCTTAGCTTCTCTTTGTGCACACAGACACACACACACACATTTAAAACTTAAACATAGTTAGAGACAAAGACAGGAGCACACACAAACTTGTTATTTTGTTCTAAAATATATGTACATAAGTCTTTAGAAATCCACATATCTTGGCATTTACATAATCTCTAATCACATCTGTTACTAAACCAGCTGACAGCCCACTGCCTCACAGTATGTTATGCCTAAAAAACACATGTTTTTAAAGCAGAATATGTGTGCAATATAAAAAAGCACTGGTTACTGGGACACAATTGAAAAACCACAAATGGATCTCGTATCTCCGACCGTGCATATCTCTCTCTCCCACACATCTCCCAGCTCAGATATCGTTGCCAAATATCACTCCACAGACTGTCTAAGTGTGATAGCCCATGAGCACCAGCTAGCAGGCAGCTTTAGTTATTCTGACCCTGATCCATAAACAGCAGTGAAGTTCTACATTACAAAAATAGAGCGGATGGGACCCCAGATCCATCAGATCAACATCACAGAGAGGTTTCATCATTGTCACAGTGAGACTTTTTCCCACTAGCCTGACAGATGCCGGCAAAAGGCATAGGGTAGACATCAATTTTGAAGCACTAAAAGCACCCTAATACCATGAAGCAGGTGCAGGGAGCAGGCACAAAGATGGGAATGGAGTGAAATAACAAAAGAGAAGAGTAAGAGATAGCAGAGTGGTGGATGTGTGCAACCAGATTCCAAATTAGTCACTGGTTCCTAATAACTCCCAATGGTTTTTATGGCAAATCTTTAAATAAATAAATCTTAAAATACTAACAGTTCTGACTTTAGGTGTATCATTCACAAGTTTTTCTATTCCAGTCTGCCACACCACAACACTACTATAAACGTGATTTTACACCATGCACAATTATAGCTTCACTGGAGAAATTAGCCAAAGTCAATTTAAGCCTCCCAGCTCTCAGTTGTTCTGTTGATATGTAATTAACGTTCCTTAATTACCCCTTACCAGCAGGTAATGTTTATTTACTATAATAATCCTCAAGAATTCAATATTTCTTGCTATTGGCTGCAACAGTTTTTTTAAACGTCGTTGCTTTAATGTTACACCATATTTCACACCGCACTGTTGCCAGTCACTTGATGCCACTGAAAACAGATGGTACAAGCAAACAAACATGCCCCCTTTTATTTAGTCAAGTGCATGAATTTAGAAATTCTATGATGGCAGAATTTGAGCTGATCCCCAAGAGGATTTATACAGATTGTAATATCTAAACCGTTCAAACATTGTTCATTATGCAGTGGATCATAAAGCCATAACACAGACAGTTGCCTTTCAAAAGACGCCAAACTTGCAGATGGCACACATTTGTCATCAAGGCTGTCTCATCTTTTGTTCATACTGTACACCAGCTAGGTTATTTTAAAGGTTGAATCACTATTGCATGCTACAGCTGTGCCTTGTTTTGTCCAGTAAATATCGACCAGGTGCTGAGGGCTTTTGACAGACTGGCCCTTTGGTCAATTTACTCATTATGTACAGGGAGCACAGACACCATCATCACCAACAGTGCTTGGTAGATAACATGTTGTGGTGCTTCAGTAGGTGACCAGCATTGATTGACCTAGAATTATATCAAAAGTTAGAAAAAAACAACATTTAGCAGCTTTAAATCTAATTGATAATCTAATATGTTTATGTAGTAAAGTTTACAATATCCTGTATATGTATAAAACCAAGCCTATACATCTAAACATAATATTCTGATTATATAGTACCTGGTTCCCAAGGTAACAGGTGATGGAAGACTCTGTAAAGCTAAAAACAACTGCACAGCAGCGAAAACAGCTTACTTTGGGTAATGATAGATTTATCACTCAAGGTGTCGAAGAGGCACCACAGAGTGAATAATCTACTAAACTGGTAAATTCAAAAAACAAGTTTACTCTACCCCACTTAAGTCCTAATCCCTCATTGCTGCTTAACTCCCTCCCAGGCAAGGTGCTATCTTGACAGCAGCCTTTCCTGTCCCATTTCCCTCTCAGCACCCAGGCCATTGATTAATCTTTGGGGGAACATGTAGAGGGGGCCTATGTATCCTTGAAACATCTTACCGGTGGCTGCTGAGAGTTGAGCACCCCCCTCTTGGTGGACCCCCCTCTGGAGCTGAGCCTCTTCCACGACTCTGAGAAACGCCCCCTGGTGGTGGGACGCCCTGGCCCAGATGTCCCGGACGCAACAGATGAATCATCCCGGGTGGAGAACGGCCGGTCCCTGCGCAACTCCCTCCGCTCAGCCCACTTCTTCTTGGAAGCCATTGGTGTTGAAAATGTGGTCAAAGAGATGTGGGAAGCAGGGCAGCCACTCTGTCGAGGAGTCAAGGAGGCGGTTCTTTAATCAAACTAGTGCCACAGGTGGCATCTTCACTTCATTCACAACTCTGCTGCCTGCTGAAGTACCCCGATTCTCTCAGTCTCTGCCTCTTCGCTCTCTTTAGGTCTTCTTTTTCACTTGGAAAAGATTGTGGGAGAGAAATTTCCGACTCCTTTCTCCCTGTTTCTTTTACTTTTTCCCTCTTCGGATCTCTTGATCAAAAGGAGTGGGACATTAGATCTTCACCTGCTCGACTGCACTCCTGTGCTCTTCTTTTCTTCCCTGTAGCCTTCCTCTGAGAGGGATGAGAGTCAGAGAGGAGAGGTGGCGAAGCAGAAGGTGCTGTCTGCACCCTGTTGCATGTGCCGTTACTGTGGCTCGGCCGTTGATGCCGTTTTCCCTCCTCACAGGCAGAGAGAGAGGGAGAGAGAGAGAGAGAGAGAGAGAGAGAGAGAAACAGGGAAACCAGGCAAGGGAAAGAGAGAGGGAGGGCGGGAGAGAGGAGGAGGGAGTTGGAGGGTACGATATTCAGATCCGGGTGAAAGGGGCTTCAAGATAGAGACAAAATAATAGCAAGGAGCTCACAGAGTGGAGAGAGAAAGAACAGGAAATAAGAGCAAATGACAGTGAGACAGGTGGAGAGAGGAGAAAAAAAGGGTACCAGACAAGGACAACGAAGAGACAAGCAGGAGTCTCTGGAGTGCAGGGTTCCTGTTGAGCATTGTGCAGAGCGGCTTTAAGCTGACTGAGAGGTACAGGACAGACAGGGGTGTCAGTAAGTCACTCTCACACTGTGACCACTCTGCTCTGAATACCCACAGCTACTAAACCTCCGTCTCCTCCCTCGCCTCTTCCTCCTGCTCCCCGAGCTTTCATTCACAATCTCACTCTCTCGCTCTTTTCAGCGCAGGGTACGCGTCTCCCCCTCTTCTACTCCTTTCTCTTCTTCCTCTTTGTGAACTGTGAACCATGTGAACCTGTGAACCATGAACTGTGAACCATGTGCATACATGGTTCACAGTTCACGAGTTAAGCCACCTGAGCCTCAGTTTCTCTGCTGCGACGGAAGAATATAGGACGATAGCAAATAAAACTGGCTGTTTGCAGTCTTGTCCACAATCTCCTGCTGCATTACTGGTCATCTCCTTTCGCTCTGACACTTCTCACTCAAAGTCTTCAGCTTGTGCTAAAAGGCATGGCCGTGCTGTGGAGTTGACAGAATGTGAGTAATGTCCTCAGATGCAGTTGTGAGAAGAAAAACAAAGCTTGTTATTTTTATTAGAATCTAAAATGCTTCTGACTCTATTATGGCCAAAAAAGATGAGAAGGAAAAATATTCAGGGACTATGAAAACAAGAGAGAGAGAGAGAG
>NW_023339718.1:7920641-7963889 GCF_004916995.1 Morone saxatilis
GTTCGATCCCGGGTTTCGGCATATGTAGGTCCCAGTTTTGGTGAAAGATTGCCGTGATGGTTAGAGGTACATACTCAGATGTTAAAAGAAAAAGCAAGATCCCCAAATGTCATGTAAAAACTTCTTGCTCTTGGAAATCTCTGTAAAACATTTGTGACACTGTCAATAGCTTTTGGGCCAAGCGCAACCATACATCTGACTTTTGAGCAGAAAACAGTTGTTGCTTTGTAAAATCTTTGTAAAACATTTTTGGGATAGATCTTGGACTGAAGATCTGAAGATCTAAAGGTCTCCGATTCGATCCCGGGTTTTGGCAGATGTAGAGCCCTGTTTTGGTAAAAGATTCCCGTGATGGTTAGAGGTGGATTCTCTGTTAGTGTAAAGAAATAACACTGGTGTCCAGGTGTGCTGGCCATTTTGTTGATGTAAATGTAGAGTAGGCTTTTTATTCAGACTACAAAGCATGATGTGTCGTGTGTGATATGGAAATGTGTGTTTTTGTTGTAGGTGATATATGAACAGGAGAAGGCTGTGAGAACTGCTAATTCAATACTAAAAGATCTAAAACAACACAAAACACACACACACACACACACACACACACACACTGCAACTGCATAGTAGTTTTTTCAACTTTTGTAAAAGAAAAAAATTGTTTGATTATTTTTGCAGTTATAGAAATTACAGACTTATCGACACAGAGAGAGGGATGCCGGAGATAAGACTGATGTATTGACTTTTTAAATACATTTTTAAAATAATGCAAAACAAAGACATAAAGTTTATCCAATATCATAATTTCTATAAAAAACAATCTGGGACTAGCTCTTGGACGCAGACAACCAAATGTCACGCTAAACTCAAACGTACAGTAGCCTATAGATAGCAAGAAAATGTAAACTTTGAAAAGCATAAAGGGAAATAAGAGTTGCAGACTACGCCAGAGGAGCTTTTAGTAAATTTGACACAGCGTATTTAAAGTTTTGGACCAGTTTCGGTGTGCACTCGCTGACATTTGCCTTCCTCCTGTCTCCCAGTACCACCCCCTTTCTTTAACATCAAACATCCACCTACACAGGGTCGTGTGGTTGCCATGGTTACTAACACAAAAACTTCATTATAATCCTCTCGTGTATCACTATGCATTCTCGTGTACAATTTCACACCGTTAGTCCATGGAAACACAAATTTCCCCACACCAGCAACAGACACACAACCAGTCACCATCAAGAATATTCATGTTTTCTGTCTCTTAGAAGCACACACACACACACACAAACACACACACACATGCTTTGCAACCACTATCACTTACTGAAAACCTTAATTTCCTGATTTTTTTCCTACAATTAACAGATGATCATATTGTGTCACACATAGCTTGGACATTATTTCATAGCAAGTATATTGAGTCTAGAAAAAAAAGTAATCAGAGCAACAAGTTTGATGGTGACTTGTAAATGGCTGAAGTCCAAATAAATAAACACATTACACATAACGCCTACAGAGTTACAGGTCATTCCATTAAAGAAGTAACTTTTTTGGATGGGGTTTTTAATTGGCTGTCTGATTAGTGGAATATTTTTTCTGGGGTTGTGTAGAGTGTCAAGCTCAGACTCTAACAAGTTACAGGAGAAGAAAAAAAGAAATAAAAGAGCAAAGCATGCCCCCGCGAAATGAGCAGCCATTAGCTAAAGGAATAACAAAATACTTAAGAAAATTGGCCAGTTAGCTTCTAATCTCCAAAACAAATATAGTAGTTGTCAGACTTTCTTAACAAGACGTTACTTTTTGATCTTGAAGTTTGTTGATGATCAAAGTGCATCTCATTCCCAAAAGCCATGAAAAAAATGGTGATTTTTAACCCCTGAAGTTTTGTCACCACCACGGAGAAAACCACATTGTTTCAACCATATTTAAATACACATATTGAGTGTGTGAAACATAAGATTCAGCTGCTGCTCAACACCAATCTATCCAACAAACATTCATCTTGAGTTTAGATTATTTTCTAAATAAGAGCTTTGAAATCATTGCACATAAAATCTTTTCCACAGTATTTATCAGCAACAAAAAAGCTACTTCTCTGACATTTATGTAGAAAATGATTTAATGTTTTCAGACAAAAAGTCTTATTGCAACCATTTAAATTTTACAAATATTAGAGTGTTATGATAATAATAATAAGTCTCATTGACTTATATATATGCACTTACAATAAAAATTTAAGGGTAACATTATCTTAAGACGTGAACAAACATTTTCATGTTGAAATGTTGGAAATAATTATGATCCTTGTGAAATTAATTAGAAGCAGTAAAAACAGCTGTTCAGACAAGTATGCAGATGAGCTTCTAAAATCATTTTAGATCCTAATCAGCTTATAATGTGTATAGAAATAAATACATGTAAATATAAATACAGTACACAATGACTCATTGTTTGTCTGTTATGTTCAAGCTCCTGGGGGAACAGGAAGCGTGTTTCCTACCTTAATCTCTGTGCACAACGGGGTCAGAACTCTTCTAGTGTGAGATTTCCTCGTCATTTTCCTCTGAAGGACAAAATCAGAGAGAGAGAGAAAGAGAGAAGAAAGGTAAGAAAATATCTGTTGCACTTCACAATGATATGAATGGGCTCCAAAATCTCATCAGAAAGCCATTCAGTTAATCACCTAATCTCTGCTTTTTGATTGCCTTGCACTTCAGATCTTTGAAATAATACATGAAATGTGTAGCAAAAACATAAAAATATAATAATGTTTGAATTTAATTTAGTATTTTTCTGACAGTCGGTTAGTGTTGTCATGTACTTAATTTATGAAGATCCATTAATTCGGCAGCCTTTATACTGTGAGCATAATGCAATGTGTTGAATACAGTGGCCTAAGACTAGTTTTCGTAGTTTATTTACACTGAGAAGACTCATTCCCTCCATCATTGAACTCCCTTTATTCCTTCTATTGCACAGCTATCACAGTTGTTTTACATTTATTACATTAACTAAATTTACCAATTAGTTTGTAAGAGGGGCTTTAGGTCATGAAAATGCAAGTTAATAAATACAATTTTTTCAAGGCTAATATGAAGGTCTGTTTTGTTGTTAGTTGCAAGCAAGATTTTAAAATTAGTTTTTATCGTGAACTTTGCCTCATTATTGTTTTGCAAACTGCATTAGATGTAAAAATTGTGTTCTGGCTTTGCTCAAGATGTTTTTGGTTCAGGTGTTACCAAGACACAGAAAATTAATGTTTCCAATTACTGAGAAAGATAACACCAAGAGGCAAACCGCATACGTGGATTTAATGATCAAATTGGCTAAAAATAGGCTACACAAGTATTGTAAAATAAATAAATATTTAGAGAATTAGTTCACCACTGTCATGAACAGGTGCTATGATGCCAAAGGACCAAAAATCTTATAAAATGAGAAGAGGGTCTCCTATGTAATGCCTTACTCTCTCCTCATTTGATTTAAAAGATGAGTTTTTCCTAATCGGATTTCATGGTGATTTTTATTATTATTTCTGTGGTGCTCATGATCTGATAACTGCAGCTGTAATCAGTCTCTTGTCTCATCCTTATACTGACCATATACATACTGACAGGAGAGAATATCCTGATTTATGTCACACATGTACAGTTGGTTATACTCTGTTTAAAATATCTTTGCACACCATATTTCTTACTGCATACGGCATATAGCATATATATTGTCATTATAGTCTTTATATTTTCTATTATATCTTTATAAAATTCTTATTTTATCATTCTTTATTGTATTTTCACACTTCTGTACTACATTTTCATGTGTCAAACTCAATTTTCTCCCACGGGGGGATCAATAAAGGAACATCTTATCTTATCTTATAATTGCATATATCAGTGTCAGTTTTCAAAAAGGGGAAAGACGGGAAAAACAGGCAAAAACTAAATTAATATATTAATTTGTGGAGGGCTCTAGAATATATTATACTACCAAAACAACAGACTAAACACTTAATCCATCCAGCCCCATACTAATAACAAATAAGCAGTGGTTTTAATGGTAGGAGACAGGTGTGGCAGACAGTTTCAGTCAGTTTTGACCATCAGCTTCTCAAGCTTCATTACACCCAGCCAAACCTGAGCAAGCTGAGCTGTTCTTTGTTCCTCGGGCTTCACTTTCTCAACTTACTCGTGATTTTCTCCCATCTGCAATGGTTCGCATTCCCCATCCATTCCTCCACAGTCTTTTTTATTCATTCAGCTTTAAGTGCCATCCTCAGAGTCTGGCATGTAGCTACCTCTCTCAAATCAATGTAGGAAATTGGTGTAATGTATTCAGAATGGTCTTGTCCTTGAATAGGAATGGTCTGTGATAAGCGACTTTCCTCCAACCCTGCATATATGTTTTCATAATCAGACACTACCTCTCTTTTTTCCACTTTACTGTACATTTAATATGCAGGAAGGAAAAGACATCCTTCACCTTCTCTCTTTCTTATACGTTTCCCTTCCTCCAGAACCAGCTGGAACATGTGATGAAAATTAGGGACAATAATTAACAATATGGCATTTTTCGCAAATTCATCATATACCTGCAGACTCTGTTGAAAATAAAAAGATACAATTTTAATCCAAAAAGAGTATGAGGGCTGCTGTGTTTACCCCATTGATAATTAGCCTCTGTCTCCTCTCATATCCTAACACTAATTACTGCTTCCTCTCTGTGCGACAGAAAGGTTGGGGATGCATTTTTAAGCAGGCTGATGCCATCAATAATTCACACACATCATCCACAGACAATATGTGTGTTTCTGTTTGCCAGAATTGGTGAATTTCTCTCAAGTACCTCTGCTTTTGTGCATTAGGTACATATTTACAGATAATTAGCATTACTGACTCAAGGAGAAAGAGATCTACACAATCAACACCATAGCTCAAATATGGACTCAACAAAGGTACTGCAAAAATCAATAAACCTACCAAAAAATGACACGTGATAAGATTTCTCTAAGTTTAAAAGCACATTCTTTCTTCTGATGTTTCAAGGTTTCTTCGGCTCTCTGTAGTTCAGCTGGGAAAGACTCAACAAGCTGTCAAGCCGCAGATGAGTCAAAAGCAAACACAGCCTCCTGTAGAGAAGTGTCACCAAAACTGTCCATACTGCTGCTGAAACTCCTACACAACTCACAGGCTGTTTGACAACAGTCTAAATGTTGCCAGAAAACCCATGATATTCTCAATATGCTCACAAAATGATGCATTTGTAATTTTTAGCGTGTGTGTGTAGGGGGTTTGAATGACTCACTAGAGCTGGCTTTCCATCCGAGCCACACATACACTAATGAGGGACAGCTCATCTGTGTCCGAACG
The DNA here is from genome assembly GCF_004916995.1 of Morone saxatilis. Classification (NCBI taxonomy): domain Eukaryota; kingdom Metazoa; phylum Chordata; class Actinopteri; family Moronidae; genus Morone; species Morone saxatilis. Next base: position 7,925,999 of record NW_023339718.1, read on the forward strand.
ACTGCCACAGACCGGCTTGGAGACAAGTCACTAATCACTGAATCATTGAGAAGAGACCAAAGCATGTGCACGCTCACACACAAAACACACACACACACACACACACATACACACACAAATTCCATCTGTAATGACAATTCTCCACTAAGGGAGAACTACACTGATCCTCTTCAGTCACATTTGCACCGTAGGTATAAAAATCAGAGAAAATGAAGACTTAAACTTTTTTTTTTAACTATGCTTGGCTCTCAGTTATCAGTGTGGCAGGGGATGCTGTTATGTTGTAGTTGAGGCTTTAAAGGTGTGAAGGAGAAAATCCACATACTGTAAATGATTACATTAATCAGCTCCTAAAGTCCAAAAAAAAGCAAACTAAAAGATTTAATGGAAGATTAAAAGTCAAAAGATGATCACTCTGTTTAGGGGACAGAGAATCCCTCAAAGGCTTTTTCTGAAGAAATGTGCTAAATCCATGTTTTATCAGACTAACAGGGAGCAGGCTATTGTGGATGATTTATACATAGAGAGCATATGGTTGCTTCAGTGTCCAACGGCCAACAGATGGAGGTGCAAAGCAAGAAAGAGAGGGAATATGGGGAGACGATTATCATTTATTTAGCACACCAGCAGCCGAATCACTTCTCAGCACTGATCTGTTACCACGGCTTACATGGTGCATTTTTTATCATCACCCAATAAAAACTCAACACATGATTCCAGACAAAAAGTCACACTTATTTGCCAAATCACTGTGCCCTCGTTTCTACTACTTTATTCCTAAACTAATCTTTTCACCAAACTTTGTGTGTGTGTAAAATCATTGTCATCATTGGCCACATTTAGCCCAAACTTCATCACTAAGAGAACATTCAGATTCAAAATGGCCGATGTCTTACCACTCTGAAGGTGTCTAAGCTCCTTTGGGAATCGTTTTCCTCTCACCCTTGCTTCACTTGAGTCTTGAACTTCTGAATCCTCTTCTGAGCAAGGTCCTTCTTCCCTTTAAAAAAAAAAACTTGGGTGTAAAGCTGGGTAATTTTTACAACCAGATGAGGAAAGAGGAAAAAAGCCAGATGATTGGAAGGAGAGAGAAGTGGTAGCTGAGAGAAGATGGCTGGCTCCAGGAGTCAGAAGCCACAGGTGGGCAAGACGTCCCTCTGCTAGTGGAGGCGTGTTGGAGGACAGGGCATGACGCAGCCTGGGCACATGTGTGTGTGTGTGTGTGTGTGTGTGTGTGTGACACTGTCAGTCTCAATTAAAACACATCTGAAGGTCCAGGAGAAACGCTGAGGCGAAGACGAGGATCCAAATATTCCACAACCATCTCGTTACAGCCTCAACACCAAAACCAGCCAAACCTTCCTCCAGTTATTATGATTACAGGTATTGTAATAACCTAAAACTCTTGGTCACTCTTTGATTGGGTTTGTCGATTTGTTTGAATGCTTGTTATGTCAAGCCTTGTCTTTGTTTGAGTCAGAAAGAGGAAGGAGATGAAGAAGAAAAAGATGTCGTCTTCTTCTTGTGTTGCACTTCTGCACAAAGCATCTCTCATCTGGCAGCCATGAAGATCAGATAAATGTCCAAGTTGATGAAGATGAAGCAACGGCGTCCCTTTTCCTCCAGTGACGCTGCACGGTCTCCTCCGCTCCTCCTCACTGGTTGATCAGTCTGCACCTCATTTCCTGTCATAAGCTGCGTGGCCTTGTGTTTCAGCAGAGGTGAGGAAAATCAGGGTGTTAGGAAAGACCTGTTCCTGCAGATCTGGCTGCTGTCTGGGCCTGATGAGCATCTGGCAGGTGGAACGTCATCAACAAAAGCCCCTGAGTCACAGTTACTCAGAGGGGCTGCAGGGTGGGAGACTCAGTGTGTGTGTCACCCCTAGTGATCCAGACCCTTTGAGCATCTCACCGGGGCAGGTTGCTAGGTGAGGCTGTTATGATGCCCACCCCAAATCCTTCACAACCCCCCACCCCACAAACACACACACATACACATGACCACACATACATACACACGACTGCACAGTTTGAAGAGAGGAGGGTTAATGATAGCAAATAAAGAAAAGCAAACAGCGGGTGGCTAACGAGTGCTAATTTAGTTTGGCGCTTTGCAATGAATTAATGAAGAGATCACTTGGATGCCACAGCAACAGAGGGGAGGAGTTGTCTTGTGGGACGACGGTGAGGGGCCCCTATCAAGCTGCTGATCATTTTAGGGCCCTGAGATGCCTCTCTGTTGTCTGGAAACATGGGCATGACGTAATGTCTCACTTGACTCGCTGGTATCCATCTGTAACAAATCTACTTTCCTCCTTTTTCATTCTTCACTCCTCCTTAGTGTTGTTTTTTTAAAATCTCTGTTTCTTTCAACATTTTCTTTTTTTCCCTGCTCTTTGCTGTGCTTTGCCCTTCCATCCATCCTCACGCTACCCACCGCCTGCCTCCCCCTCCTCCTTCATTTTGTCCCTTCTTCCGTCTTGGCCTGTCTGCACTCATTCAGCAGCGAGATTGTAAAAATGGCTCATCCAATTGTGGTGTGTCACATCAGGTACAAACTGGTACTGATCAGGGCCTGCTTCATTTCCACACCACTCCATCAAGACACCATGCACACCTGCTGCAGAGACACACACATACACACACACACATACATAAACATCCTCCACAAACTTTAAATTGTTCAATAAACCTTAAACATGCTACGTGCGTGCACAAGATAAAGCAATTAAGAGAGGCGTAGAATCTTAGACAATAGGTCCTCATAACAGCGTAGCAATTAGCAATCAATTACCTGACTGTGAGTAACAGTGAGGGGGTGGTTCTTCAACAAACTCATTATTACAAATACTCTAAGAAGAGACAATAATTGTGGAAAAGGAGCTGGATGATGTGGAGGAGGTTGAGGAGGACGATGAAGGACAATAAAGCGAAGGAATAAAGAGGACAATAAAAGCTTGTTTACCATTGTGACCTTAAGTTTTAAAACTGTTTGAGTGTTTTAGGTGATGCATGGATAAGGCTTTTAACTTTATTGGGAGACAGTGTCACTATAAACCCTCAGCGAAGGACAAAAAGCCATTTTCATCTTCATGTTATTTAACTTGTTTGGATGACTGCCTTATTAACACAAAAAAGTGCAAGAAAAAGTACAGAGCAGCAGATGGCAGAGAACTTTTCTAAACATTAGTAGAAACGTCTACCCTCGTATGTTTTTCCATACTCCATATCTCGTTCACAAACAACTCCCACAGGGAAAGATAGGTGACAGAACACGCACACACATTCAGCCAACAAGTCATTCCATATCAACGCAGGTTTTAATAGATGTTTATATTGTTTAGGGTTTCATATGTGATTTAAGGGCAAGGACATTATAGACAATCAAAAGTGAGCTGAAGCAGAAAATATTAAGGCCTCTTAATCTTACCTAAGGACACACAAAATCTATATCTAATCAGAAAGTGTGGTGATGCTTGTGGGTCTGGCTGATGGCACAGTTCTCCCTCCACACAGAAATCACACAATCTGAAAATATATAAACTGGGTTTTTGGTTCATTAGGGCACACATTTACATTGAGTGATTGCAATACTGAGCACTTGAAAAAGGTTATCAGTAAGTAGAGTAAGTAGGTTTCTAGTAACTAACTGTGTGTCTTTAGGCTGTCTCCTGGCTCAGTGGTAGGGTCCGGAGATCCTTGAGGAGGTTCCAGAGTGCCCCCAGAAAAATGAGGACTATTTTAATTTCAGTATTATTTCACTGGATACAAGTAAGCCAATGAGAGAATGTACTGTATACGAATGACTGTTTTGTTCATAGGTCTTCACTGTTAATCTACCGTATAGACAGTAATGGAATAACTCAATATTATCAGACAGGGACACCAAATGGTTGAAAATACTGAGTAAGTGTCTCAGAGAATTTACCTTGTGATTTTGAGCCCGGGCCAATGGGGGTTGACAGAAGTTGGTTTTAGCTCAGTTGCAGGATCTGATGTATCGGTGACAGCCAGGAGCAGTAGCTGTCACGAGAGCAGCAGGCCCTGCTGTTTGGTCCGTCGCAGCAGACTCAATCTGATACCATTTCTCCAGGGAACCATGATTATCTTGGATTGGTAACACTTCACGTCTCAACTTGATTTATCTCAACAGGCAACTGGTTTCGCAGCAAGAATTAGTTTAGTTGGAGATTGAAACTGGCGGTACCAGGCGGGCGTGATTGCTGCCATCATTATCATCATTTTCATAGTCATCATCACGAGTGCCAGATACTAATGGTCTCATATTTCCATGAACATTTTGGTGGCTTCATAAGCGCAGATTTTGTTGAAACCAATAAACACCAGTAAGTCCTCAGCCATGACTGTGGTTCTGTTGAAGGCAACACATTTGAGTCTTAACAGCTCCCACAAGGTCTCTTTACAGCTGAACAAAACATTACACTTAAACAAATGAATGCATCTTTTAATGTTTGCTACACACATGGATACATTTCATTTTCTCTAAATCATCCATTGACTCTTGTAACACGGCACACAAAACAGTTGAGACTGAATGTGGAAGTTTGGCATTAAGAATCCCATGCTGGGTTTTAGCATTCAAACATCTCACAGCCCCTTCAAGTCCCCAAACACAACACGTAGCCACATATTAATTGACTTAATGATTAAAACAAGGTATAAGCACTTTTGACAATACAAAACTGCATCATAATCCTTTTTTTATTGCATTTCTCAGGGCTTTATAAGCCAGTATCGTGCTGCGTGGAAAGTACATGGCATATTTTCTAGTAATAGCTGTGACTGGGACAAGGCTATAACTGTCTCAACCATACCTCTTCATCTACAGGTAGATAAGGTTAATTCACTGTCTAATGGGCTGGGGAACTGATGAACCATTTGATGTTAAAGGGTAATTGACTATGTCTGAGTAGTGATGTGTGTGTGAGGGGAGATCAGGAGACTTTGTGTGTGTGTGTGTGTGTGTGTGTGTGTTGTTGTGTGTGGTGTGTGTGTTGAGGAGGGAGTATCACTCTCAGAAGCATAGATGTGTCAACATACTGTGGGGAAAGATTACAGACATCATTAAAATATTCCCTCTGTGACCTTAAAGCGATCCCGCCCACCTCTGCACTGACTCATCAGTACATTCTGTAGCTGCTTGTGGTCAATTTGTATACTGGCTGCATTGTCATGCTGGAGAAGGCCTGTATTTTGCTTCTCTAACTGTATTATCAAAACCTGCATAAATGTAAGAACTGTATGTTTATGTTACATCTTGTTTCATCTGGCCCCTGAAAACCACTTTTAGAGTCATGATAACACAGGAACCTCTTCCTCACGTGGTCACGGGCGGTCCACCCCACCTTCCCTCTGAGTAGAGAGGGAACAGAGGCCGGACATTAAATCAAAACCTGCCACCGCTGACCCCTTAAACTGCGTGTCTTTGTGTGCCGCTTTGCTGCTGTTACTGTGACATTAAGCAGACAGGAGATTTACATTAGTCCTCAGGGCAGCGAGGACACCGGTAGAGGGGTTGTCATGGAAACGGACCCCTACATGGATGTCAGAATTGTTTAATTATTCAGGACCACCATCACCGAACATCAGCGGGGAATCAAGTGGGACCGCTGAACCGATTGAATGGCGAGATTAAAAAATTATACAACGTGGCAAGTTGGGGGAATCCAGATAACTTACTTTGAATATACTAAACTATTGAGCTAGAAAGCTCCTGGGCGGACTCAGCTAATGAGTATTTGATGTTCTCCGTACACAGTTCATTTCTATGCAAACATGCACACGCTCACACCAGTAATCCACTAATCCAATGCACGCAGGAAGCTATTCTTTCGAATATAAGTGTTCATTATTTTGTTTGCCAGAAGTGTATAGTGCTTTGAATATAAATTTGCTCAGGCATTTGAAAAGACAAGAGATGTATATTCATGTGTCCAAGGTATGCCTCCACTAACATGATATCTGCCATGCAAAACCGAAACACAGTAGCTTAACTGAATATTTTGTCAACATTCAGTTAAGACCAGAATCTGTTGAGTTTTCACATATTTGTATTCATAGTGGATAGCTGTTCATAAAAAACAGCATGTTATAAAAACAGTCAAAGGAAGCAGGCCAAACCCAGTTAAACCAGCTAGCAACAGCTATCTTTGGCTAAAGCTAAAACTTTTTCCTTCAAGCCGTTTCTTTAGACTGAAATATATCAATGATGATGGACTAGCTTGTTGATAATTTAATTTGTTATCCCACATAAATAAGATAGAAGCCAGTCATGATGAATAAAAACAGCTAATCTTAGTCCTGCTTAAACTATCTTAGCAGAGTAGCATTAAAGGTGCAGTGTAACATTTAGGAGGATCTATTGGCAGAAACAGAATGTAATATTTATGGGTATTTTTTCGTTTAGTGTGTAATCACTGATATAAGTGAAATGTTTGAACTGAATATAAGAATTGTTGTGTTTCCGATACCTTAGAATGAGCTGTTTTTATGTACAGACGCGGGTCGCCTTCAATGGAGTCCGCCATATTAAACTGCCCTTTAAGTTTTTCACAAGTTTTGCAGCCGACGTAGTTTCTCCCACACACTTCACAGCCTGTTCTCTTGCAAATTGTAAATTAATGTATTCTCCTTCATTTCAAGATCATTTCTAATAAATAGTAATGAGAAGCTAAAGAGCACATTTTGTGGTTTTCCCACATATTCAGTATTTAGGTCTTACATAGGCTTTGGTCTGCCTGTGATTTTCTGTTGTAAAACAATAAATCTGTCTAAACAGACAACAAATTAACTTCCAATTCATGTGTAACACAGTTTACCCAGTCAACCTTATTATTTTAAAGAGAAGATGTGTTTCCAGTTTCTTTTTTTCTCTGTTTCCTCGTTTAACCTAAACCTAAAAAAAAAAAGAAGTGTCGTAGGTGCCTAGCAGTTTTAAAAATTACAAAAACACAAAACAGAAAAGATACAGTAACAACTAATGGGAAGAGTGCACGCGTGTTGCTATAGCTATACCCTTCTCATGAAAACAATATACAGTATATTGCTAAAGGCTACCTCCCACACTCCAGCACACATAGGAGTCTACAGTGACATATTTTTAGCTTTGGCATTTCTCTAATTGTATTTGCACAGTTCAAAAGCCTGAGTGTTGCATAATTAAGACTCAGCTGTAAGGAACGCTCAGTCCATCCATGCAACAGAAACATAACGATCAAAGGATTGCAGATCTGATGGAAATATTCTCACTGTTTGCACTGATAATGTCTAAATGTGAAAGTTTAAATACGGCCCACCTAAAACACGGGATTCTGCTGAGGCCATCAGTGAGGAATGGAGAAAGATGGAGGGTAATCCCCCCCTACTACCCTGTGATTGTGTGTGTGTGTGTTTGGTGTTGTTTGTGTGTGTGTGTGTTGTGTGTGTGTGGGTGTGTGTGTGTGTGTGGTGTGTGTGGTGGTGTGTGTGTGTGTGTACGTGTGTTTTCCTTACGGCAGATGCCTGGGTGTCAAGAGGGAGCTACGGTCCTCATGTGCATCGTTTTGCCTGCAAACTATGTCACACCAATCTGTCCTCCCTCCTTTCCAGAATGGTGTGTAGTGTGTGGGAGCACTCAGTCTTCATGGTCAGAGGCCATTTTATGGACAAGTAAATTCACTATCAAAGCCATATGGTGGGCTGTATTCTGTCAGGACTGCACCACAATTCTTTAGGCAGTGACAGTTTTTACATCCTTTTCTTGTCAAATATTTTCACACACTAGCACACACAGGCAATCGGTCTCACTAGGATATCGGCAGCAGTAGTATACCACGAGTTTGTCGGATTTGATGAGGCATGTCCCTGAATCTATTCACTTTTATTCATTAATTTACCTTGCAAATGTTGCCTCGTGCGAAGGATAAATTCATAATTTTCTGTAAGTTGTCCCTCATCTGTAATTTTTATATTTATGCCATATATTTTTACTGTGCATCTAATAGCTTTAATATATGGTGAAATAAATAGTGGTCATTTTCACAGTACAGTTTGAAGATAATTTTGTTAGTGTGCTAAAAGCTATCCTTGCTGGAAAACAGTACATTTTATTATTATTCCAGAAATGACATACTACAATTATGTATAAGTCTTATACTTTAACATACACTGTCACTTGGATGTAGTGAAATAATTTCAACATATCATATATTTATGCTGTGATGAATTTCTAAGTAAACTGCAGGAATTCCTCAAGAATACTAGGCTGCCCTCAAGTGGTAAAGTTGTGTAAGGGATCCAAAACACTTGTCAGACCTATAACTCTGGAAAGGCAATTCTCTTTTTGCTACTGCTGTAAGCAAATGATAAAATATAATGTTATCACAAAGCATAAATGTTTATTTAATTGGCAATCTCATAGCAAATGCTGAGTTTCCATGTTTAAAAAAAAAGACAAAAAACAAAAACAGTAATTAAACACACTATTGACAACCTGTTTGACATTTCCATTGCATGTACAGTTTGAGTTATAACATTAAACACCATATTTACAAAGCTCAATTAAAACTCTCTGGTTGTGCATCTTCAAAGCATCAATTGAACAAAAGAAATGGAAACTATGGAAATATTTTTCTCTTGATCTTTTGCTCTTTTTTAACAGTAGAGTGGTTAAAAGGCAACAAGCTAATTGCCCTCCAGAGGATCTCTCTGTCTCTATCTCACATGGTCACTCATATAGTCACACAGTCACACACACAGTCACAGATAGGTACTTATCATTGCTCAGTGGGGGAGCCCTGCTCACATCCAAACCTTTTTTTTTCAACATAAAGCCTTATACCTTACAGCTGGTATATGATCCGTTTGCATTTTGCTGCTCACTACTAGTCAGGGCATGAGCTCTAAAAAAGGCACCCTGTATTGTATCTAAACAGTTTTTGGCAGTAATGCACGTGAAAAGATAATGAATGAGGCAGATGAAACGTAAAACATTCAATTCTGTTTGAGCAAACGAAAAAAAAAGAAAAGAGTAATATATATGTATATTTTGTGCTGCACATGTGGCCAGCACTTGAGACACCATCACTGTGAAGAGATAAATAAAAATATGAAATAAAAAGATCCAGTAAGTCCATGTAGGAATCCATAAAAAGGTGCTTAAAGTCTTAAGTTGTACAGCTGCACGATGATCAGAGGTTTTCCAGACGAAGATTCAGTTGTTACAGACATCAACTTAAAAGCTAAAAGATACGAGAATTGGTGGAAAGAGTAATGTATATTAGTAACTTACCTATTTAAGAGCATTTCTGTATGTAGACAGGATAGCCAGATTAATTTTGCTGCAAACTATCATGTCTATAAAACCATTTAAATATTATTATGAATATGGCTTATAATGACTTTGTTCTGCATTAAATAATTTTAATAGCCAACACACTAACACCCACTGGCTCTGCTTTTAAACTACATATCAATTCTTGGCTTGAAATTGCTGTTTAATTCTCAGATGCAATGGCATTTATTCTCATTATTTCCCTTTGACCTGAGCACATCTAACTCATCTCGTTTTATTGTCGGTTTTAATCGAACACGGTCTCATTTCAGGGACAATGCAATTTATTTTCATAATTTCCTCCTGGACTGTGTGTATCAAATGCACTGTGTTCTGTTTTTAGACTCAGTCCAATTCATTCTGTTTTCATTTACTACATAATAAATATTAAGATTGGAAGGTAGATGTTAAAGTTGCTTTGGGTTTTTTTTATGCTGTCCATGATAAACAACTATGTTATTATAAAGCTCCATGTGATCACTTTGGCTGGTAAGGTAAGTTGTGTCTTTAAAAGAAAAGTGCATTGACTCAACAGCTCCAAGGCATACTTACACATACACTCGCGCACACACACGCAAAAATCACAAAAAAACCCACGCCGCTCATAATACAATACCTTCTCTCCGCTTGAAATTGAAACATCTTTGCCACTGTTAATAAATTAAAGGTTCAGCAGTTCACATTCATCAGCTGGTTGTGTGTTTTGTGTATCTGTGTGCAAGAGTGTTTCGGGTAGTTAAGTTGTGTAGTTCACATTGGTCATTGTAGTCCTGTGGCTTTTTTAAGCAGCTCCAGGTCCTTGCGTGTTCGAGCTGCAGGTGGCGTACAGCCATATGCCTCTAAACCGAGGGGCAAGTACCGCTCCTGCAGCCCCAGGAACTCATCCCCCTGCCCAGCTTGTAGAGAGACCCAAGGAGGGGGTGAAGAACCACCCTGGAACCCCCAAAGTGCCAGACTATCTGCAGTGAGGGGTAGCAGAAACAGTGTTTAAGGAAGAGAGACTCCGCCCCAAAATACAGTAACTAGCTTTTTTTCTGAGCTTGTCACTCACCTTTACTGTGCAGATCAGGAGGTTTGGCCATTCCAAAGGAGACCAGATATGGTGCTACACCAACCAGGCCTTCTGGTTGACCTCGTGTTGCCATGAGTACTATTGACCTGTTGGGGAAGCAGATGGGAAGCAGAGATTAAGCAATTGTGGATTGTTGTAATTGTAATTCTGCTATACTGGGTTGCTGTATATTTATATTAAAAGGGAATGTTTGTGTCAGATTTTGATGCTACTGAACGCCTATGTCAGAAATGCAAATGCAGTAGTGAGCTGTGTTATCATTTTCCCTGACTCACCTCTTTGGTATTCCAGTTTTTAGGTACTGTTGCATCTTGGCATCCATCTTGGTAAATGAGGTTTTCTTGGTGACTTTCCCAGAGCAGGCATCCACGGAGACCAGGAAATACCCAGGCTGAGAAAAGGGCATGGTCACCTCATTCACCTGGCAGGTGACAGGAACAAGTCAAGTCACAAGTCATATAGATAAGATCACATGTTTAGATTTGTTTTTGTACTTGATGCCTGGCATGCTCACAGTGATGAAGGAGCTGTTATCTCCTCTCTGCTGCTCTTTGCTGCAAAGAGACTTAACTTGTGTCTGGAGGTAGGTGGTCCATGGCTCACTGGAAAACACAAGCTGAGACAGAAGTACATTGGTCAGTAGTGGTGGCGTGTGTTTTTAAGCAGCTAAAATCAGATTTATCTTAAATATAGCAACACAAACCTGTTTAGCACCACAGCCTTTGCAGGACTGTGTGTTCAGAGCTGGCATAGGCACCACTGCTGAAGGGGTCTTGGAGTATTTGGGATAAGCCTTTGCTGAGCAGTTACAGGTCTGTTTGGAGGATGTGGTGGCCATAACTTTGACTCTTTCGCAGCCTTTTACTGAACAGTAGCTTTGACCGTCGCGACCATGTCGTGCCCGAAGGTAGAGCCACAACAAGCTGGGCGTGATGGGAAGAGAGCAGGAGAAATAGCCAGGGTTAAATAAATGTCTATTTACAAGTCCAAGTGTGTTTATTAAAGTAAACCACAAAAGAAGGAAACTCAGAGGATTGGATTTTGTTCTCTCACCCAACAGTTTGGTCGAAGAAGTACTTCCTCTCCATCGGTTTCTTCTCCAGCTGTGCGAGGGATGACACGGTGCCGTAGTCTGTGATGTCATCAAAGGTGTTGCTTTGCCTATCGTTGATGTCGGCCATAATCTGAAATGTGGTGTCTGATGGGTAACAGAGTCCCACCAGCACCCAGTCATCTCTGAGAGGAAGAAAGAGAAAAAAGAGAAGCATGACATCACACAGGGCTTCAGTGAAAAATTTTACAACACTCTGGTTTGTTAATGAGGTTTTTCAGCTCAGAATAGTTCTAATGTGTTCACGTTGCTGGCTCTTTTTACTTACTTGTCAAAATTGATGAGAGAGAGGACAACCTCTCTGGGTGCAGGTCCACTCCAGTGCAGAGTGTAGCTCTTGCTCATCATCAAGATGGGCTGGTACTGCTGTGACAGTGCCCCCTGGCTGTTAATCCCCCTCAGTACCAGAGGAGCGTTGGGGTATTCATCTCTGCTGATGGATAAACTGAGGCTGGAGACTCCCTGGGTCTGGATGTACACCTGAGGGAGAGGAGGATGTGGTGGAGGGCAGGGGTCAGGAAGAATGCATATTTTAGATTAAAAAGGACAGAAAAACAAGAATGAGGCGTAGACCCCTGACGTGCTGTACCTGAGAGTAGCGGCCGCTACAGATCACTCCACTCCACTGGGACATATTCACACAGGTAGGATGTTGGATCAGGTAATTGTCTGCTCTGCCGACGTAGGTGTCTCTGTAGCCTGTTACTGACCCGTCCACATCATGAAAAATTGAGTTTTTATCACCGTCCAAGTCGTTCTCTTCAAACCACTGGCCGGGGCGACCAAAGAACGCCCGCAGACTCACCTGAGGATAGTATTTGCAAAGAATGTTTTGAATGCCATCATATACATATTAGCACTATTTCAGTTTAAATGCCACCTCTGCTAAAAAGTGCTCTCTCCAACGCAGCTTACTCAGTAATTATTTTTCATCAACATAATGTAGCTATTTGCTTTCCAGGCATTCCATAATGATAATCTCTGTCCTCCTGGGAGAGAAATTTAATTTAAAGCACTGCAGTATGCTTATGATGTCTCAAGTGAAGTGTTATCAACCCTGATAAGATGTCTCCTCACAGTGGAGTGGAAGTTGAGCTGAGACAGGTTGCCTTGTGCTGAAGAACAAGGCATTGCTTTCTGACAGCTGGCTTTTTACAGAGGATCATAATGTAAAAAGACCCCTCCCCTCATACGAGTCATTTCCTATTTCTAATGACCATCTTCCATAGATTAAATCTACCAATCTACCAATCTTGAAAGGGCTGGGAAGCTGCACTTTTAAGGGGTCGTATTTATTTGATTGGAAATGTTTACAGTATGTTTAGGATCAGTATACATGATATTACAATGTCATATTTGATCATCTTAAGATTCATAAATACATTTAGTATTAGTGTAATATTTATGCAAATCCAGTGCACTGTACTATACCTCCACAAGGGGGCACCAGTGATCTACAATGGTTTCTAAACAGGCCTGACTCAGGGGTCCCCTTTTCCTCTCATTTCTTTAAACTGATGCTTCAAATAACTGTCGACTCCTTGACTGTAATCTGAGTTGTGATGTAATCAATATGAGGGGAAGGTTATAAGGGTGAAGAGCAAATAGGAGCAAAGTGCCAAAGAGGAAACAGAGCCAGAGTAAAGTGAGGAAGAGACAAAAGATAAAAGATTAAAAATCTATCAATCCAAGGGTTCATTTACAACCATCTGCAGAGCAGAAAAGGTAACATAGGGATAAAGAGGAAGGTACAGAGAATGAAAAAAGAGCTGACCGACATACAAGGTCGAAAACAGGACCATAAGAGTGACATGGGAGAATTGGACTGCTTCCTATAGACAGCTCTATACTGACCCTCGATGTTAAAAGGTTCATGTAATGCACTGAATGTTTGTCAATTGTCTGATGTAAGTGATTATGTAGATGTTTACTCACAGTGGAGTGAAAGTTGAGCTGGGACAGGTTGTTTCGTGGTGTGAGCTGCCAGGTGTTCTTCAGGTTGAATCCCACTGCGCTGGTATAACGCTCTGGTGTGGGGATGAATCCACGAAATGTACTCTGTGTGAGCCGCACCGGACCATCATAGATCTGGAAACCTCGGATTGGGAACGTCCTACAGTAAGGGGGAAGGAATGACCCATGTTATCAAGACAATTGACAGCAATAAATATATGGGAGAGAATGGAGATGAGGTAAACAGAGTAAGGGGATCATCACTCAAATGGATGACCACAGGTTTTAGTCATCTACTGGCTGAAACCCAAAACTTTAAGAGTTTCAGAGGAACATGTTATTAAAAACTCCGACATGTTTCAGCCAGGCCATGAGCTCACCAGGGAGCAGGACATCAAATGCCTCAGACGTGACATGTGCCAAAATTCTTGGTCATATGGGCCATGAGTCAATTTTACAATTCCAAGGGTTCCCCCGAAAAAGACTCCAACTATGTTAACATTAGTGAAGCAGACATTGTGGTCACTGTAGTACAAATGTCACTTTTGTATATATGGAGAAAGTTAAGTTGGTTCAGGTAATAAGACTGACTGGTTGGATAATAATTATATTGGCACGTTGTGTTTGGAAAACAATTAGGAATTTATTCCTGAATTACTGTTTTTTCCTGTTGGGTTCAACCTTAGTTCCCTGTCTGTCAGATGAGGAACTAAGGTTGAACAGTTGATTTAATTTGTTTTCATAATGTGGGTGTTGTAAAGTAATTGCAAAAATAACCAATTAGTCTTGGCAGTCTTAAGTTATTGCTATTAATGAAACCTTGTTGAACTTGTCTTATAATTTAAAGGCCCAAATGATCCATTCATTGTAGTGGAACCATCTTCATGTTTGCAAGAAAAAAAAAGTGAGTGTCAGCAGCTCTGGCAGCAACCACAATGACGACAGACAAACTGACAGAACCAGATGTCACAGTGCGGTCAGGAAGCCTGTAAAATGGCTATAAAGTTGTACACAGTGGTGACAGTGGTCACAAACTGACATAAAACCTCGTTCATGAAACTAAAAAGGGCAGCAATTTAATGTTGCTCTCCTCCTGTAGAGCAATCTCTGTAATGAGAGAGAAAGACAGAAAGAAAGACAGAGAGGACTGTAAGGAGACCCTGAGGACATATAAAGCTCAAAACTTTGCTCTCATTAGGACCGTCCACTTAGTCCAACATGGCATTACAGCCTGCAGAGACTCTATAAACTTCCTCATTATGGAAGTCCTATTTTCAGTGAGGCACAACTCCTGAAAGACAGACTTGTATACCATCTGTGTATTTTACTAATCAATGCAAGTACTATTATTAATATACATTCATATAGGTCATATCACATATATTCCCTTTCAAAGAAGATAGAAATGATAGAAACAAAGGCACAAAGACACTGACATCTAGCTGTGTAAAAGAAGCCTTAAAGACTTTTTATGCCTTCAAATATCATGTTTTATTAGCTGATCTTTAAAAGGACTTTCTCTGCAACACTAAACACTTTATCTTAATATAATTTGTGTTTCCTGTTTTGGTTCCTTTTTAAATGTAAAGCACTTAGCTGTTATATAAATACACTTGTTCTTAAGTAATCAAATGTTACAATGAGTAATCCCCTTTCTACAAAAAAAAACACCTAAGTGATGCCAGCACAGTTTTTCATAAAAATAAACTGCTTAAAATATCACTGTAGGGAAGTCAGTTAAAACAGAACTTCCTTTCACATGAAGTCCACCCGCTGCTTAAAGCAGCTGTAGCAGCCTCATCTGTCCATCTGTCCGGCTACTGTACCTGATTGCCTAGCTGGCTCTCTCTTTCTTGTTTGTTTTTCCCTGCATATTTTTCTTTGCCAACTCCTCTAACACCAGCCCCTGCAACTCCTGAGAAAACTGGTTTGAATGTCTCCATCAGTTCCACTCATATATCTTTCCTCCTTTCATCAACTGATCAACCGTCCTTCTGTTTGCTCCACCTCACCTGTTTCTAGGCAGTGTCCTCATCTTTGCGTCAGCGCCTCCTAGGCCCCAGTATTTATTCTGTCCTCCATTGGTCCCTCTGTTTCGGCTTTCACCCACAAACAGAGACTGCGTCACCTCCTGGCTGGAGCCTTCATCCTTTGGGTAGCTGCCATCACTGGAGAGTAAGGAGATAAGGGAATATGGTCATTTAAAAAATCCTATCATACACTGCATTATGATTTATGTTCTTATGAGGATGAAATGGGAAGAATAAATTGCACTGTGTTAAGTACAAAAGAGATGATTGTGACCACACTGGAGCTTTAAAGTTTTTTTCTTATTATTTATCAGTCATGAGGGGTTCTTAAGCAAGTTAATCAGGCATAGAGAGAAGAAAGGCAAATATAGCAGGGAAAAAAATCATGAGACTGTATGAGCAGAGTGATTTAGATAAATACACACCTGGCAAAAGATAATCCCACTCCATTGTCTGCAAAGCTGTTCAGAAAGAACAGATATTTGTCTTACAAAACGTCAGTTAGAGAAGTAACATGAGATGAGTGTATTTTTTTCCAATACTCCAGCACTGAGTGAATGATTAAAAAAGAAAAGAAGTGTTCTAACAGTGTCTTCAAAATTAGATCTGGTACTTCATAAAAAATAATTAACTGTCAATACATTGTTTCCACTTCAAAAACTGCCGGAATTAATTTGAACATAAAGTTAGGTCAAATGGTAAAAGTGCAAGTTGTTACAAACAGTGGATGAGGTCATCACAGGGAGTTGTGGTGGGATTACATCATACAACCAGCCCATACTGTCAACATAACAGTTTTTTTTTGACACCCTAATTTTTCATCAGAAACATCCTCAGTCTTGTGTCCTCTTGAAGACGTTTCATTAATCACATCACAACTTATGAGCCGTCTCACCCAGAGCTCTGGATGACAATGTCACCTCCCCGTATCCACGCTCCTAAGTCGTTGTTCTTGAAGGAGATCAGAGTGTCGATGACTGCTGCCACCCGAGGGCAGCTGGGGTCAGCATTCTGGTGTGGTCGGAATCTAAGAAAACACATGCACGTTTCTATTATTATCCTTGTGACTTTCCAATGACTGCATTCATTACCGCTCAGCTTTCATCCTGTCAAACATACTGTTATCTCCCCCCTAATCTTTCTGCACATGTGGTTCTCATGAAGTTCAATACACAAGACAACATACAAATACACAAACAACACAAGATACATGGAGTCAATTGAACATTCGGAGAATTATAATGACTCATGGACCAGATAATCATAACGTCATCATACTATAAATCTGCACACACATAATTCATAACTAGAATAAAAGTCTAAAGCCCCACTGTTGAACTCTAGAGACTGCAGGCTTCAATACTCATTGCCTCCCACCATGAGCACTATTGCAGAAGAGGACATAGTGTCATAAAATACAAAAGGATTTATGCCCATTGGGAGCATGAAAAGGTTTTATGGCCATCTGCCTATTTGATTAGGAAATGTCTTACAAACCTGGTGGCACTCAATTCAGATCAGAGCTAACCTTCAACACCAGGATTTATGCTCTGGATACCACAAAATATCCACTCATTTTATGACAATCTGGCAGTTAGTTTTTAAAACACCTTGTCCAATACCAAATGTGGCAAGACGAAAAGTCAGAGAATTACATAAATCAGAAGGAACCATTCTTTACAAACTATTAATATCTAATGTCCTCTTCCTAGAGGTAGAGAGTAGTTTCTACAAAACACAAAAATCCCTCTCTCTCATGTAAGATTAATACTTAGTACACATTTTAACATTTAAACCCCCCTCTCATACCTCTGCACACATACATACACTCACTCTCTCACACACACACAGAGCTTGGCCAGCAGTCTCAGTGGACACGTAAGATTTTTTCCGTCTAGGGGTTGTGTTTGGGTAGGGAGCTGCAGAGAGGAAACTCTATCTGTGAAGCCTTGTTTTCTCTGTCAACATAAACCTGACAGACCTTCCACTAAAATGTAGTAATAGAGTATAAGGCCATCTATCTATCCCAGTCAATGGCCATATCCTACTAGATATAGCTATAAATAACTTAATTCACAAACAGTTATTGACAGTGGCATTAAAAAATACATTTGTAAACCACAAATAACTCAATATTTACATGGTGTAACTGTACACCATGATGCATATGATCACCACAGACCCTCTAATAGTGCACAGTTATACGCTTTGTGCAAAAACATACAGACTACACTAGTCAGTTGTAACTCAGTATCCATGTATATACACTCAAAAAACTGCTCAAGTCCAAAATAATTAAATAACTCTTGAGTGTGATAACTATCTATTTACATATTTTATACTTATCAAAAAGTAAAATGCTGTTGCACACACATACACACCTGGCGCTGTTATCTAGACACAAGTACTCCCTGGGGTCTGCAGCACTGGCATTGGTAGTCTTCACTCCTTTATCAATGAACAGCCCTGCCTGGGAAGATGAAAGTATGATTATAGTAAAATTCTCTCTAAAACTATGGTTAGAGATCCAAGTTGGGCCACTGGTCTATTTCTGTAGGACTGACAGAAACAAGACTACTAGTATATTTTACAGTGTGGGAACTGAGGCAATAGTAAATGTACTAAATTTAAATCCTAGGCTAACAGAGTTATGGAGTCAATGCTGCACAGGGTACTGCAGAAAGTAGGAAAAGTGGTAAACAGAATTCCTGTGAACAATTTATAATGTGCGTATATGGACATGTAATGTATATTTACATACTCAATTTTATATGGATTATTTTTGTATGTTTAAAAAATGAATTGTAAAATAAATTAAAGGAAAAATGTAGTATGTCTATATGTTTGTGTGTGTTTCTTATGTATATGGAAACCTGTGCTCTGAGTTGGTCCTGTGGTATAAGCGAGGTATAGTCTTAAACCTTGGGGCTCCTTCCTCTATAAGAGAGGCTGCTGTGGTCAGACTGAACAAAGAACTTACAGTTCACCTGCCCGACTTCTGTCATTACACAACAGAGCACTATTGTAGAGCTTACTCGTGTTTATACGTGTGTGTGTGTGTGTGTGTGTTTTTGTGTGTGTGTGTGTGACACTTTTTATAAGTACCAAGTGAGTAAGCAGAGAATTATGTGTAACCTTTTTTTGCAAGTTATAAACACTGTATTTCTCTTGTCTCTATAAAACACAGAAGCAGAAAGAGACATCACGAGAGGTTTAGCACAACCTGGTATACTGTACTGTTTATGGGGGACAAAGCACACACAGATTTTAACCCACACCCATAATAAAAAAGCTTAAAAGATAACCAACACTGATGATACCTTAAAATTGGAGTGTACACGGTTGTTGTAAAAAATCCCTAGGGGAGTGAGCTCTGCCTTGGTCTCCGGTACCAGCCCATGAGAGTCTCCGGTGGAAGAGCTGTGGAACACAAACCATATGCCAGCATCCTGGAACAAGGAAGGAAGGACAAGCAGATGAATCATGTTCAGGGTACAGCTGCTCAACAGCAGGAATTTAATTATCTGGGCTCATATACACATCATCCATAAGTGGAGGGTTAAAGTAACATACAAAACCAATTAGCAGAACTGGGCAGAATGTCATACTATATGTGGGTCAAGTCCCACAGAAAGAATAAACCAGGTTTAGGAGTTCATACGAGCTCAAAAGCTCATTAAAGTTTATAGTTCAACAGATACAGAGAGACAACTTAAATATCACACGCATACCCACCCCCTACCAATATGTAGTACTTTACACAGCCCCCCCCCCCAGTGGACCTCCACACTGTGTGCCAAAATGAAATAGATCCTTGTCTTCTACTTTATTATATTACAGGTCTCACAATTCTATCATGCACTAATGCCGTGAAATCCCATTTTATTGATGGATCACTTTGTTATGAGCATGAAAAAAAGGGAAAACAAAAGCATAATGTAATATATTACACTTCATATATCAATAAGGGGCTCTCCTTGTTGGTCATTCATTTTTATTAATCATTTGTAAAATGTTATTTTGAAGTTGTTTTCTTATATAACCCTGATGTTATTACCTGTGAACCAGCAGCTGCATTGCTGATGAGATTGTTGTTGGGGTTGGCAATCCAGAATGTTGAAACTGCCCTGGAAAAGACAAAGACATATAAACAACATGCACAAAAAGATATTAAAACAGGCAGTACCTTGGCATAACAGAGACTATGACTAATAAGCAGAAGACAGAGATCAAAGAATCCCGTGATCTCTCGAAATTCCCTCAATAATCCACATCTCCAACATAAACCCTGGACAGGGACAGCTCTGCCAACACACACACAGACACACACAGTGAACCTCCTGGAAACAGACATGCTTCTCTCAAACAGGCATTTTATTTTTCTTGCTATGACAAAAACCTGTGGAGAGTAGAAGTTGTTATTGTTCAGATAAAACCACCCTGCTAATATCTATGGCACACACTATTACTAACTACAGTATCTCTTTCACATAAACATGGACATGGACCTTCTGTCTTCTCTCAGGTATGTCTGCATTATCTCACCAGGTTTCCCACACTGACATTTGACTGGGAGTCACAGACTTCAATGTCAGTGTGGGAGATTTAAAAGTGGCACAAATAATTTGTGTTGATTTGGCCCCACTGTTCAGTGTTTCCAAAGATAAGGTAGTTCCTCAGTGTCTACTAGAATTCCCACCCTGAATATCAAGCTACTTGAGTCAATATGTTGGCTTATTCACAGCTCTCAGGGCTTGGCAAGTGCCTTCGCAGTGTCCCTATTATTATCTGTCATTACAATTATCCTCATTCTTACCCCGGGGTCTCTGAATTGCAGCTGTTGCTGGTGGATGGATTAGTTATTTTATACTAAACGGATACTAAGAAGTAGACCCTTTCTCTTCTGTGCTATATATGAAAATAGACCTCCACATGTACATGATGGCAGTTCAGAAAGTCTGCACTTGCTATATCACTACAACAACAACAGGATAACTTGTGACAAACCAGAGATCCTAATCTCTTACTTGCACTCTGTACTGGGCGAGGGAGTGTAGCCCTTGTAGACTTTGTCCTTGATGCTAGTACAGAGGGTTTCATTGCGGTCAGTTGGTAGCAGTGTCCCAGGTCGAGTCAGCAGGCCAAGGTTGTGGTAGAAAGTGTTACGTTGCTCAATCCCATCCTCAAGGAAGAAACAGTGACCCAAGGTGTCATAGCCTACGGTGTTCTTCACCTGGGTCAGAGAGAGACGAGCCCCAATATATTAAAAAATAGAAATAGAAATTAGGATTTTTAGAGCTTTTCTCAAAAGGAGAGAAAAATAAATACATTTATGGCTTTCCCTTTGCAAAAAGGAGGTAGGTCACACCTAATGGAAATATGCAGAAAATCCTGGTAAACAAGAGGGCTAAGACAACATTTTTAGTCCATCTTGGAATCATCAACAACCCACAAGGAAAATGCAGTACGTTCCAACTGCTAGATGTGCTTGCCTTAATAAAATTCCTGAAAGAATTTCCTACTAAGACCTTTTTTTTTTTTATTGAACCCATCTGAAGCTATGTACAGAATGATGGTATCAAGAGAGCTGTCGAAGAAGATACACAACAAGATCATTTTCACATGGTCATTGTGTCAGAAGGGAAACAGGAAAAAAGCAATGAGACCAACAATGTTATCCAGAACCTTGTAAATTCCATTTCCTCAGTGCAACTAGGAAGAATGCTTTCAATCCTGTGGCCTCGAGGACAAAAGTTAACCTATCACCACGTGATGTCGAGAGTTTAACACACACACGGAAAAACATGGTGATTTTGCAGTTAACAGTTATACTTGTGTGGACATACTTGTGTCATATGATTTCACTAATCCAGCATATAAAAACATTTACACTAATTATAGGGGACTAGTTAGAAAATAATCTGTTTTGAAGTATCTTTGGAAAGGGGTGCAATAGTTTCCATTAGAGGAAGATATGGGGCAGGAGGGTTTGAAGATTATGGAAAAGAAGGAGAAGGAGAGGAAGAAAAAAAGTCCATTGCAGTAATCCAGTGATTGAGGCTGTAATTGATGACTATTCAACAGCTAACATCACATGGAACTGATTAGTAAGAGCTCTGTCACACATCCTCCAAACACACAGATGTTTTCATGTGTCTACAGCTGTCTTTTCTTTGTCCTCACATACATTATAGACTTACACATCACACACAATTTACTAACCAGCAAACCGTTGGTAGCGTGGATGGTGAGGCAGCGGGAGAAGGAATGATGTATGGAAAGTCCATCCACATAGGTGGGCTCCCAGTAGCCTCCCCTCTGGTCTACATCTCCGCACAAATGGAAGTGGAGGGGGTAGTGGCCTTTCTCGCCCTGCTGGCCCATATTCTTCAGCTCCACATGGGACAGATGCACTGATGAGTAGTTCCCAAAGATCTGCCGGTGACAGAGAGACAGAGAAAGGCCAGAGTGAAGGATAAGTTGCAAGAGAGGCTCATTTTAAAATCGAGCAAGCAAGATCAATGAGCTAATATACACTGCTAATGCAAATAACACTAGCTTGTGGAGGGTAACATAAGATTCATATTGTGCCACAAAAGTAGGCTTACTGTCCCACTCTGGTCCAATCAAAGGTTTAGGACTACAGTATGATTTTCTGTGTTTGTCTATGATCCCTCTGGGTTATGAACTATAGCTCTGTTGGCATCATGCGCCAGTGAGTCAAACTGTGCCAAAACCACTGATGTTCCTTTCGATGAATAAGAAATGCGAGTTATAGAAACACACATGGAATACTAAACACACATAGGGATGCACACATGCACAACAAGTGAAGTTAAACATGAACGTCAACAAATAATCAAATACAAATATGCTGTATAATGCTTCCTAGGAGGTCTTTTTGTGGGTATGGCATAATCCACACAGTCTGGTTCCTGTTAAGGGGTATTGGCCAATCCCTCCAGTTAACTGCAACTTACCCACATACACACACACACACACAGACCAGCTACCTCTCTCTCTTTTCTCTTTCTGACTGACACAAACACACACACACACACAAACCTGTGCAAAGACACACATATGTGTAAGTTCCTGTATGCATACATAGATACATATTCACACAACAGACTGCTAGTGTTATATCTATGTGCAGAATAGGAGTACTGTGTGTGTGTGTGTGTGTGTGTGTGTGTCTGTGTGTCATTTTAGAGGCAGATTGTGTAATATACAATAAATGAATGTGTTTTTGTTGGAGACAGTTCATGGGGTAAAAAAAAAGTATTAGAAAGTGTTTATTTTGTTTAGTACAAGGGGGGTTGGTTACATAGAGCCTAAGGAATGTTATTGTGTATTTGCCACCAAACTGAATGAAATCGTACTATCATTAACAAAATTACAGTAAACTCATTGTCTATGTCGAGTCCCATGTAGGTCAGAGAGGATATGAGGCTTCACAGAACAAATTGGAAATGTGAAAAATCCTTCTAATTTAGGCCAGCGTATAAATATAGAATGTATGAACGCTTTAGCTCTGCTGTATGGAAACTGTCACGCAGATTACTGCAGACACAGTTAGCTTCAATGTAAAGTCATACTCAAACATGCAGACACATACATCAGCAAATACAGACATAAAGTTTGAACAGTTTAAACAAGGGCATGTGCTATAAAATTACACATACACACACACACCTTGATGTGGCCTCCATAGGTGTCGTGGTTGTAGAACTGGCACAAGTTGTTTCCGTAGCACGAGTTTTCCATTTCTCCATAGATGAGAATGTTTCTGGAGAGCAGGGCCACTTCAGCACGCATGTCGACTCCATCTATGATCTCTCCAACATGGTTATACTGAGGTTTTCCTGGGCAGAGCAGATAGGTCGATTATTGGTCATATGCTACAATTAGATGAACATTTTAAAGAAAAATCTGACGCACAACTGCACAAAACCTGGAAAAGGTGCAAGTCAGAAATTTGTATTACTACAAATGTCAATCGATGCATGCCATCTCATCTAAAGAAAGCAGAAAAGCAAATCAAATCCTTGGAGGAAGCTTAATTTAACTGAATAAAAACACTTTGGCTTCAAATTCTGGCAGAACCTTTCTCAAGTGGCACAAGTCATACAAAAAAAACAGCTGAATATAAAATGTTGAAACAAACAGGTTATGACATTTAAACGAAACTAAGGTATTTTATTTCTGAAAATACCATGCTTCAAACTGACAACGACAGGAAGTATGCCTAGCAGCACACACTCAAACATAAATAGCTACCCACACCCCAAACCCAACCAACCAAAATACTAAAACACGTAAAAGCAAAAAGTAATCAAATTCATATGAAACACAAAATAATCAGCTCTGCAGCGATATAGAAAGTACCCCTTGCCCACAGGGGGGCAGCTGCCAATGATAACATGCAGCAATACTCCAGCTGGTCAGCCCTTCCTCAAGGCAACAACACAAAAACTAGGCGCACGCACACACAAACACGAATACACCCTTGTCTCCAGGAAGGGAGTTGGCGTTTGTTGACAGTGGAATGGGATCAGGAAACGTGTCCGATAGTTACTTTTTGTCCGTCTCTCTAACAGATTGTCACAGCAGAGGCAATGTATCTAAATCCCCACTGTGGTTTTTATAACACTTTACTACCAAAAGATAAGCTAACAATCACTTTTTAGCCTCAGCCAATAATTTAGATCACCAAAACTGCTGAACAGTAAAGTATATCTCTTGTGACCTGCTAATCACACTTATTGGCTACACTGAAGAACTGCTGTGAGATCCTCTGTGTCCTCTTCTGCTGCTGGCACGACATTCGTCATGAGTATATGTCTGTACTGTACTCCCCCATATCTCTTCCTTCCTTTTTCTTTTGAGTTCCACTGTATATAGCTCGAAATGGGACCTTCAGTAAAAACCGTGAGTCGGACAACAAGACACACACACGGAAGGAGAGTTGCCCTGAGAAGACAAACACTAAAACCAGACAAAGCTTGTTTCAGTTTGCAGCCAGGGCAACCAAACCTATTCTCTCAAAGCACACACACCACTGTCCTCTCTCTCACCTTGTATCCTGACCTGCCTGCTGGTGCAACGAGAGCACGGCAACAAGGTAAACTCTTCAGCCTGGTGCATTGAGTAGTCTGTGCTGGCAACTACAATCTGATCCCCGGGTTTCCAGGTCTGCTGCACTTCATCCTGCAGGTTCAGCACTACCTGGTCCACAGCGTCCACCTGGAAGCCTGAGATGGGGAAACCTGGGAGGAACATAGCACTTTATTTAAAAAAAAAACACAAAGGACAAGAATATAAAATAGTATGGAGCATAATTCTAATGCTTTTTTATTACCTTTCATAAAGATGTATTAGACCTTATAAGATAACCATAATTTTCAACATAGTATGGATTTTTGACATAGGACAGCAGTTTTTCTCCAAGTCATAAAGGGCCTTATAAAGGCTCTCTACGTAAAAAAACTAAATAACATTTCCTGGCTTTTGAATAACACAATAACCACTGAGATATTGTGCAGCAAAGACATTCTGAATGAATGACTTTTAAGTGTTTGTGTACAGCAGGTATTAATACTATTAAGTTGTGGGCATCAACCAAAATTATTATGTAAAGATAGTTACAGATAACCCCAAGAAATGGAATCAATTTACATGTTATGTTCCACAGTAAAACAGAGTCACTGTCAAAGTGTATTTTCCCAGCTGTGAACATGCATAGCCGCAATAAATAAATACAGTGGGCGTGCTAGTGCCTCACCCAAACCACACACACACTTACATCTGCCCTAAGACCTGGTATTTGTCATAACGGCATGATCACAAAAGCACTGCCACTCACATAGTAAAAAGAATGTCTTAAATATTCACATGATTGATCTGTAAAGCACTTGGCATGTGGTAAACCTCATCCCTCACCCAGTAACCTTCCTCCTAGGGTTGGGTAAGTACAGGTGTCGCTTTGATACCACTTAATTTATTGGCCCCGATGTTCGCCATTCTCTTCCCGGGATAGTCGTGACCGACACTATATGTTCAACTGGTTTTGAAACTGATGATGGTAAGCTGTATCTCACCATTCTTCCACTCGCTGTAGGCGGTGACCGAGAAGCCCACTCCGTCCACGGTTGTGAAATTCCGTCTCGCCACAGCTCTCCCTCCTGTGTCATGGTTTTCATGTTCCCTAACGTCTTCTGAGCATGACGTGTTACCGCCGCCTATCACCGAGACCAAAGCCCACGCCTGTCTGGAGAGACCGGAGGGACGGTCAGAAAAGTTGGAGAGACAGAGAGGAGAGGGCAGACATCACAGTACATTGACTAGTTTCACACATACATATCAAACAAGTGATCAAAGTTGTGACAACGTTTTCCATAGACGTTTCTGGACGATGAAAATGACCTTGAAGTGTAGCTGACAGTTACTGTTAAATATCTGATAATTATTACTTCACTTGTTTTATCTTTCACCTGGCTCACATTGGCTTGTACACACACCCACACACACACACAAATCATTGTATTCCTTTCACAGGGTTACATGATACATGCAGCCTATTTAATCATAGTCTTGCAGTTTTATATCAATTAGAATATCACCTTGCACCAAACCCAAACCGTTTTGACAGATGAACCTAATCAACATGTTAAGTCAGTGAAAAGTAATGGTAGCTAGAGGCAGCACCATAATTAGTGGACCAGCCTCAGTGGAGGAGGTTTGCAGTGAAAATGTCAACAGTAACATTAAAATCTGCTTTACATAATATCCTACAGATGCCTCAGCTAGTCAGATAATGGGTGGGACCTGAAATGCATCATAAAGTCTCTCTGCATCTGGGTGTCATTGTGGGTCAGGAATCAAGGTTAAGATGTGTCGATCACACACACACACAAACCTCTTCCACTGAGACTAGACACTAGATCATAACAGACAGACTTATGCAGGGTACGTGAAAAAGAGATTAAAAGTAGTCACTAGCATAATGCCCTTAAGGCAGAGCAGAGCTGTGCTGGATAGGAGGTGAATAAAGAGCATGTCATGTAATAATAAAGACAGTATGAGAGATGGAAAATGAAAGAAAGGATATCTGAGAAGTAGAGGGATTACTGAAATGAGGACAGAAGATTTCAGGAAGGGTGTTGATATGGCCTCAGAGGAATACTGGGTGTTCCTGCCATGTCCAAAACTTTTGCTTCCAGTTCTCCCTTCTCACACCACTGCACGCTCTTATAAAGCAGGGATGTCAAGAAAAATATTTTTGAACGCAATGATTAAAATGATTAAATGAGAAGGAGAGGCTGAAATCACTTTGAGCAGAGGAGCTTGAGGGTGTGTATAGCGAAAGGGATTGGGAGTTTTTAGGGCGTATGACCTAAAACGAGACAGTGTACTGGGCTCACAGCCTTGGATGTTTCAAATGTCATGCTCTTAGCTTGAGAATGAAAGATGACTTCAAGTCAAGCTTAAAGCCCTTTTGCTATTCATGCATATAATAATAGTTTACGACCATTGTTCTAAACCATGCCGTGACCTTTAAACACTTCTTCAGCACAAACTGACCCTTACCAATATGACCTTCTCACACCATTTAACCACTCAGAAGCCTATTTTTAAACCTATCCATTTATCTGTCTTTTGTACATACTGAGTAAAGGTAGGAAAGTAATCTCATCAGAAGCCTGTTTTTCCACTGAGGGATTACTTTCAGTTCCACATAAAATTAACAATCACACTTAGCTCTCCAGCTCAATTCTATCAGGTACTTTGATGGATCTGCAGTAAAGCCGGCAACTCACGTAAACCGCTCAATCTACTCCTTGGAGAACTACTGTTGGAAAAATTTAAATCACTGAAAATAAAGTATGACTAAAGTGAGTTCAGAATGCCAATGTTTACCTACAAAGTCTCTGTGGCTATTAGCAGCAGTTTCCAATACCATCGTCTCCAACATGCCTCTGTGTTAATATCTGTCTTTATTCATAATAACTGTTCCCACTGGCATAATCACAACCTAAATACGCCTTACTGAAGATGAAAGAGCCCCTACGACATGTCATTGCACACCCCACTGATACACAAACAGAATCCATCTGGGGATCAACTTTGTTCTGTGGCTAGAGGCGCAGTGTGTGGCTTTCTGTGGGTTTTCCTGCTGAGTGAAATCAAGGAAAGGCCCCCTTTATATCCTGAGGCTGCTGATATGCTGTGAGAGTCTGCACTTTATAAATCAAACCGAGATGAAAGAATAAGAGAGAGTGGTTGTTTAACTGTTTCCTTTCGCCACATCCTTGATTTGATGTTCATCTGGGTTTTAACGACCTCATTGTTCGACCGGAAATAGGGAATGTGCGGAGGCCACTAGAGACCGGCATGAACGTGTGTTTACGTGTGCTGAGACAAAGATTAAAGACACGGGGGCAACAGCGGCCAACACATTCATGTATCTGTGCCAGGAAGGATGGTTGATGCCACTGAGAACCACCTACAGATATTCAAAGGTATTGAGGTAATGTGCTAGTTTGTCAGTTTATTTTAAATTAGGTATACATTGGACACTAAAAAGGATTAAAGAGGTACATGAAACATGCCCTAGGCACCCAGATAGGCATGGTGCAAAATAACAAAAAAAACTGGTTTCCAAGTAGGTTCCAGCTGCATTATTTGCTGTTTCTTTGCAACACGCCATTATTACACATCATATACTGATCTTCACGTCACGCTCAACCCTCACCACCCAACTCTTTCAGTTTAAAATGACTCAGCCTAACACAGTGTGACTTTAATGAGACATTAAACTGCATGCTCTCTCATAAACGTGTGCCATGCGTTTCCTCCAACTACAAGCAAATCCACAGATAGCTGAGATAAAAAAAAATCCCCTCTCCTATAAATGGTCAAAACATTCAAAGTGCACACCATGAACTTTTTGGTACGCACACACAAGCACCTCTGAACATATGCAGGGCTCCATTGTCTGATCCTTTTAAACCACTGTGCTGTGAATTTGAGGGGGTTTGTTTGAAGACTGTGCTGCCTTGGCACCCACCCCAAGAGGCGAAATGTGACACTGGAGAATCTGGCGTAGCAGCTGGCTTTTCAGCCAACCAAGGTCCAAACCAGGCTGAGCGACAAATAACACAAGAGTGAAATGCTGTACTTTGACAGAAACACATGTGTCCAGACATGTGAGTGAGTGACAGTAACACAGAGTGTAATGTCATGTAAAGCTAAAATCCAAGTCTCTCACTTACTGAGCTTAAAGAAAGCACTAGACAACACGGACAGGACTCAACTCTATATCAAACTTCCAGTATCTGCCCTTTTACAGGAATAAGCATGACGGACATAAAATCTCCTGAATTGACACATTTTGCACAAATCCTGGAAACTGGCTTTAACCCCATTATCCGGTATGTACTTCCTTTTCTGGCAGAGGAAGATTTAGTGGAAACTCCAGGGAAGCAGGAGGAGGAAAAACTAGGAACAATTCAAGGGAACATCCCAAATGAAAAGAAAGACATATGAAAGAGGACCTTTTTCCAGGGATGTTGGACCTGCAACAAAAAGCTCGTATTGTCAGTCACGTATTGAGACTTCAAAGGTGAGGGGTCTTACTTTAGTAGTTAAACAAAAACCCATTAACCTTCTTTATCAGCCCCTGGAGACCAAGAATAAACACAACACTCCCAAAGACTTGCAAAGACAACACACCATGGAGAATGAATACAAACTCTCCAAGGCACTTTCTGCAACACAGCTGAGACACAAACCGACTCACGCATATTTCCAGTCAGCTGAACAACAGGCACACTCACCAGGCCAACATCAAGAAACAACCCATGTGTATATTGATAGTTTACAGTATATAACATCCATCATATTCCTAAATTGGCACTATTTACCTGTATTTGAGATCATAGACAAAGCTGCTGCCGAGCTTCTCTTCAATGGCCTTCTTGGTTTCATCCAGAAGACTTTTCACAGCCGAGTCTCCTACAGCCAGTGTGACAATGCGGCCCGCTGGCAGGGAACGCAGCAGCTGTGTGAGACGTCGACTGTCATTGCGAGAGTCGTGTGTGTCGTAGCGCTCAGTAAACAGTATAGCAGCTGTGTCCTGGTCCACCACGCGCAAGTTGATGCCTCGGCTGAAGTTTCGTTGGAAGGCATAACCCCCTGTGGCCAGACCGGAGGCTGGGATGCTTTGGGTCAGCAGAGACCAGGAAACAGTCTCAGCACCGTGTAGCTCTAGAGTCCCGCCGCTCTTGACTCCTATGAACTTGCGGCCCAGGCCAGGCACTTCAGGGACTGCCTTGTTGTCAGAGCGGCCCACAAGGGCAATGGTGGCACGAGAACGGTAGCGACATTTGGGAGCGCCGATGTAAAGGGCTCCTCCGTCTTCTATGAGGATGTGACGTGTTCTCAAGGTTATGTTTTTGGAGCCATCAGCATTGTCTGCAAAAACTACCCGACCTGTAAAAAGGCAAAAGGCAAACAAGAGCTCTTAGTTTCTGTATTTTACATCCACATCCATAAATATATCTCCTGAACAATGCCACTTGCCATATTTAATAAACGTGAATCCATCAAAGTTACAATTAAAAATGGGATTTAACAAAGCATGCACCATGATGTGCTTACCTCCTGACTGGATCGTTAGTGAATGGAAGGTAGCAGAAGCCTCCAATCTAAACAAATGTCCCTTCCTGACAACAACAGCCTTCTCTGGTTGGTGGCCTGGGTTCCAGCTACTAAGGGATGGGTTGTGGTCCGGACAATTCTCTGCAAACATGAGTCAGTAACAATCAGTAACAAATCAGAGAACCACATACTTCCCATTGGACAGGGATATATAGACAGATGGTACATACAGCAGGGAACACAAGTGCAGGAATTTGTTATTTGTAATCAGTAATTCGTAACACTGACCATCTAACACGTCTCCACTTGTGAGACAAAGGATGAGAATGAGGGTGAGGAAGAAAGCCCCGATCGACACTCCGAAACAAATGAATGTGTTTTTTCTCTGCTGGAGGTTCTGAGCTCGCTCCCTACGCTGGTTCTCCTCCGACAGGCTGAAAGTGGCCTGGCGCTCCGGCGGGGGGCCGTGAGGTTTTATTGGTGGAGGCGGTGGAGCTTTGGCAGGTGGCGGCGAGCGGACTGGGGCCACCCGCCCGGGGACGTATCCCGGAGACCTCTGGTGGTTGGCGTGGGGCGGAGCCACAAAGACCGGGAAGCGGCTGGGGCCATCACTCGTCGGCATGGTATACGTGTCTGCTACCTGAGAGGACAACAATGAGGAAGAGGGAAAGCATAAAAAACGTTAATGACGCGGGTTCATTGAGGATGTGACAATGATTGTTTATTTTCCCGCCATCTGTCACATCCAATTTTGTATTAACGCAAAAACTAAATGCCACTTTGAAGGGACTGAAGCGTCTGTGAATATATTATTTTTAAGTAATATATACGTTTTTTTTCTCAACTGAGAGTTGAGGCAGCAAATAACACACACAGTTTAAAGCATCTGCATTTTCTTGTAAAGACCAGTAAATTGTAAGCACAATAGTATCACACGTTGTATCATAAGGAGGTCAGACAGAAAAGGTCAAGAAGGAGGACACTAGAAGAGCACATAAAATGACAGTAAAAGCAGTAGGAGGTGAAGGATGAAAAGGGGCTGATTCTGGGGAAAACAGGCTATAACCCTTCGAGCATCTCATTCACAGGACTCAGGGTAAAGAACCAGGGTTAAAAGGACAATTCCTCCATTGTTCGGAAACAGTAAGCTTGCCCCCTGGCTAGTTTGGCTCAGACAGAGTGACATCGGCTGCTCTTGTCCACAGTAACGAAGGAGGTTGTGAATAATGGATCGCAACATTCCTGAGACTGTGTTAACACAGCCAAAACAGATGGCCCCAATTACAGTAGGAAAGGAGGAGAGTGCTGTGGCTTGAGTCTCCACTCGCTTTACTTCACACAAATGGAGAAGGTAGCACAAAGTCAGCTTAAGCCATAGGCGCACACACATACACAGAAAGGTCATATGGACACACACCTGCGCACACAAACACTCGGGGGTAAAGGAAATGACAATGCAGAAAAAAAAAAAGGCGTCAGTGGCAGTTTTTCTTTAACACAAACACCCTGCGACGCTGTAATGGCTTCACACCTTGCTACTATAGGTCTTCATCACAAACTGTCAGCAAGTTCAAACTCTCTCGCGTCACATTTTGGACACACACGACTGGATGAGTGAGATTGTTACGAGTTTAAAACTGCAATAACTTTCAAGACAGGCTCACTGACACCCCGAATGTGACGACTGTCCGTCTCGATCAGAAGAGACAGCTTTACACCCACACGCTGTCAAATGTGTGAAACATAGACACACACGCTCCCGTACCAACCCATAGACACACAGAACCGATCATTGTCTCCCCGAAGCAAATTAGTCATCATTTTAGCGCAGAGCACAAGGAACCTCTTCAACTAATAAACAAAGCAATGCACAATCAAGGGCTGCTCAACAAGGGCTCTGTCATTTATGTAAGCTAGGCCCAACAGCAGCCATTTCACCTACTTAACTTGAATGATCCCATTGCAGTCTCTCGGAGTCAGTCTTCATAAGATATTTCTCCATCCGAATCTTAAATGGAAAGTGAGGCACGTTGATTACACTTTCTTCTGGATCTTCATATTCTCACAGTCTGCGCCCTGCAGTAGACTGACTCAGCGGGAGCCCTGTGATGGGGAAGATCCCCCCCCAGGCATCACTGTTTATAACCCTATCTCAGGCTATGTTTTTATTCACATTCCTCACCATAAAAGGGCCAGACTGCTGCTGCTGGTCTGCTTCTAACTAACCTGTCAGAGCATAAAGGGTTGTGGACTTTCACCTTAGGGCTCTAGAAAACACACTCATCACAAGGCTGCACTGCTTCTGGGGGACCTCATGCATTTCCTAGCAGCCTAATTCCCTCCCTCACTGTCATATTTTCCTGATTTCAGAGCTACTGAATATCAAACAGATGTGTGTGTGTGTGGGGGGGGGGGACACTGGAGTCAACGCGGGACAGGACCACCACACATTCCTCAGCTGTAAAATCATAAGACATTGGCAGTGTAACAAACATAAAAGCCACGTGTTGCCCAATATTAAGTCAGAAGTACAGACACAGCGCTGTCACAGCCCTGTACTACTACACCACCAGCACACTGCCAGTCAGAAACAGCGAGTGAGCTTTCCTGCACTGAGCGAAGGTTAAAGAAGCTGCGTTAAACGGGAGGATTTTTATTACTTGTGCTGATTTATGGGCTTGTTTTGGCCGGAGTGACTCCTCGCACACTGAAACAAAACACTTAGCTTATTGCCGACATATCGCCACCAGAAGAGGAACCCAAAGGCGAAACGTGTGGCATACACTGAGCTTTAGGTTGAGTTAGAAAACATTAATTACAGCAGCTTTTTTCTCCACATAGAGATAAAGACACGTTAGCATCACACTGCAACTTTCATAAACGGTAGCCGGGACACACAAAAAGCACCAGTTAAGTGAGTTTACGGTCTTTTACTAGCGCACATTTAACATCTCCCTCTCTCCCTCCCTGTCTCACCCCTACCAGCGGTGACAGACACGGTGATAAACGGACGGACGGACCGTGAGCTCGTACCTTTGGTGAGACTGTCCTCTCCCGCTCTGTCCATTCGCTCTCTGCCGAGCTGCTAAAGAAACGCCGACCCCTTGGTGGTGAGACGAATGACTTAATACGTCCTCACCCTGGCGAGCTTGCTCTCCGTGTCTCCCTTTTTTTTTTTAAATATATATATACTTTTTCTTCACATGGTGGGGTGTCGTCCGTCCGTCCGTCGGTCAGCCCCCCCCCTCCCATCGGTGTCCCATCGAGAGGAATCCAGGCGCGGCTTGGAAGAGAGGAAGTGGTGATGCGTTCACATGCTGTCGGGAAAAAGAATACACATGGGACTTAAAGCGCATATGTAGAAATAGCTATGGTCACTTTTGGGCTGTAACTCATTACTAGTAATAATATTACAGTAAGAATATTTATTTACCCAGTAACTAGTTGTGTGACTGATTACTATTACACTCTGTGATAATAATACTACAATTACTACTCCAAAATATAAATAGTTACACTATGAATTTTGTTGTCACCCTCTTCTGATTTGAAATACAACTCACATCCTTGGATTCATTTTTGTAATCGTAAAGGAAACTAAATATTCCATTACTTTGATTTCAACGATAAAACTGGATTGTTTTTGTTTTGTTTTGTTAATTTTGTAGGGAGTAACTAAATAATATAACTAGTAGTGTAACTAATTACTGTTGGCAGGTAAGTAAGAATATTGTTTTTTGTAAAGAGTAATGAATATTTTTTTGAGTAACTAGCCCAATACTCATAATGATGTAGTTGTAGTGGTAGTTATATTATTATCAGGCTTGGGGAGTAATGGATTACATAATACGTAACCAGGATACAAAAAACAGTAATCAAGTACAGTTACAGAAAAACAGACATAATCAGATTATTTTTACATTTAGTAAAATGGGGATTATTTAGCAGGACACTGAGCAGAAGACACATTTTTTCCGTTTCCATTTTCTTTTTAAAGGTTACATTGCATTGGATTTTTCATAATGTATTAATAATTGTTGTGACTGTTCAGTTACATCTTTTATAGATTTCAAAAACTAAATACTGTTTTAAAGCATTCTCCAAAATAAAATGTTAGTATGAATTAACATCTATATTTATTATGTTCAATTATTTCATTTATGCAATCAAATGATCTAATATATAATGTATTTATTGGACTTAAAATAGCCAGATGTAAACTAAGGATGCTGAGTGTAACAATACTGTAATAAGTTTATTCATAGGTTTTATAAGGAATGTAACTCCACCCAGGTTGCTTAAACACTCAACTATAGAGAACATGACTCAGGGTCGTCAGGCCCTTCCCAAATCAGCTTTAATCATATCGATCTTTGATCTACAGACTGACAGTGACTTACCTCTGCTGCAGTGAGCTATTGATACCCTGTTTACAGGATCCTTTAATGGGAAAAAGCTTTACAGTTAAAAACTAACAGTGAATTATGAAAGCACTGACAGAAACAACGCCCCTGCACACAAGCATACTTGTAACTCTGCAGCTGAAGCACAAACTAGCTGTTTTTTTTGTTAACTTAAAGATAAAGCAAACAGTGAAGTTTTATTATGTGGCCTGCACGTTTCGATTCCCAACCTAAAGTATTTGAAACAGGGACAGGCCTCTGTCTCAAGATCTGTGCAGGGGAAAGTTTCAGAGGAGTCATTGAATGTGTCACAAGGAGCGCATAAACTGAGGGGAGGGGCCTAAACATAAGCCACACTGCCGCCTGCTGGTAGGAGAGAGAAAATACCCTATTACTACCCTCCAATGTTGGAGGCAGACAGGTGGGCAAACCATATTATTGTTCCAAATTATGATTTATGAAATATCAAACACTGAGAATATCCCAAATACAGTAAAAGTTCGATGTGTGACAGAAATAGAGCGTAACTCCCATAACCTTTACATGTCTCTTTTTCATTGCAGTCACACTGCAGGAATTCCCCCACATCACTTCTCATAACTCATCCATATTCTGTTACTGTCCCTGACTCTAGGCAGCA
The DNA here is from genome assembly GCF_004916995.1 of Morone saxatilis. Classification (NCBI taxonomy): domain Eukaryota; kingdom Metazoa; phylum Chordata; class Actinopteri; family Moronidae; genus Morone; species Morone saxatilis. Next base: position 7,961,199 of record NW_023339718.1, read on the forward strand.
GCGTTGACCTCTTGACCCCAAGTAGCAGTATCAAGTTGACATTTTTTCCTTTCAGTGGAGTCTCTTTTCAAATATCATCTCTTCAATTTGAACTGAGGAAAGTAAGAAACACACTGCACAGAACATGTTATCTCTAGTATATCATCTAAAGAAAGATGGTGCAGTATTATGAACAACATGCAGTAATACCACAATATGCACCCTCAGATATTACATGCCCCTGATACACAAAGGTAATATTTGATGCAGGGCTGTTTGATAATGTGCCCACCTGTTTTTAGAGTCTCACAATTCAATCTTCAAGTTTTCCAAAAGACCCCAAACGCATGGTATTCCCTGTGAAATTGCTTGTTAAAACTGATTCGTAATGACAATCATCCTGACAGAGGGAGTGCCGAGTATGTTGTTAACAATAAATATCAGTCTGCTTTGTTGTGGTACAGTCAAATCACATCTCCTTCCATAAACAGAAGCACTCTTGTCCTGAGAAGGTGAGCTCAACCCCCCCCTCACTTCGAAAGGACTCCATTATTATACTATTTGTTATGGCACAAGGCGATCCCTCTCTAATATAGAACAAAAATGAAATATGAAATCAATCAAGACACACACATTGGGTTGCTTCTCAAATACCATTTTATTTTCTCTATCCATGTTAGAATTACTATATTAATATTGTTACTACATACAAGTTCCTTCTGTATTGAAATATGCTATACAAAATTAATCTAATCAAATCAGAGATGACATTAGTCAAACTGACCAGTACAAAGGTCATCTGAAAAGTCAACATGATGGCCTACCATGGTATATTAGCTGTCATATCAAGAGTTAGAGAAATAAGAGCTGAGAGATGACAAAAGCTTGTGAAAGAAAAAGAAAAATAACATGTCCAGTACAAATATTATTTACAAAGTGAAAATGAAAGAAAGCATAACCTTGCTTATAAGACAAATGAGTTGTGAAAAAAGGTTCTCTCAACAGATCTGGATCTGGGTCAGTCTGACAAACATTAAGCGATCTTTGCTTTTCTCTCAACCTGTAGTAATCAGACCTGAAGGTAGCAGTAGGTTACAGTAGCACCCATTGACTTATTGGTTAATTGTCACATAACAGTATATCTGACCCCTTTTGTGAACAAAGGCTCAAGTGTTATACAGGTATTAAAAATACCCATAAGAAAATAATTCATAGAGATTTCTTATATGATTCTGTGTTTGTTATACAGGCCAAAAACATAAGAGAAACTAGCTCTTCATGGCATGCAGTAGCAGTTTGACATTTGTTTTCAGGCCTCTGACAGCGCCTTAATGGATTCATCAGCTGGCCAGTGCTTTGTTTTGCTTCACTTGGCATTAAAGGGCAAATCAACAGACAACAATTGATCCAGAAATACCATGCAGACAAAAAGATAAAATTAAGACCAAAAAAAAAAAAAAAACATTCTGTCCATGATGGAGGCCTCTAATGCTGAGCCACTTAAGCTGAAGTAACCCATTGTCCCAGTAGACACATTGTGAGCAAGTAACCAAGGTTGGAGTCTTTTTTTTCAGCATAATGTACTTAAGTACGCTTCTCAATAACTCAAAATACAACATTTCCATTTTTTTAAACAACTTCCTGAACTGAAAATTAGTCGACAACAGCTGTGTTAATAACGTTCAGCATTCAGTCCGGATTGGCATTAGTGGTATAAGTCTTGATCAGAGCACAGACCGTTAGCTGCTGTCCCAGTAATTAAATTTTTATCACATAAAAAAAGATACATATAGAAAGATCTGATTTAGGTACATAAACAAGATCTGTAATAATAACTACGTATATTTTTTAACTTGATATCTTCAGACCCAAAGACAGAAAAAACACTGTCAGGGTACTGGGATTCATAATAGTTACTATATCAAGGCGAATACTTGTTATTTTCAAAGAGGGGTCAGATATTTCGCCCACAAAACTGTCCAGCATTCAATTTTTCTGAAAACATCAAGTTCATCAACTACAGTGTAGTGATAGTGATCTGACAGCAACAATACTTTGAGGTAAACTCCGACGTAAGAGCTGTGGAAACGTTTTCAAAAGAAAGAGTGTGAGGAAACAACCCTCACTTTATTGGTCAACGACATACAGCCCCAGCCTTTTAACTGGCTACATGAGCTGCTGTCAGAGCCCCATCTTGCATTATATTCTTGTAGATTATAACATTAAACTGTACCATTTTAAGACTAAACAGAGAAGTAGAGACTGGATACAGCTAACAGAGCTTTGGAGGTGTTTCTAGATAGTATTTGTACAAAGTACAAAGTTATCTGTGTGTCTAGGTCTCTGCAATATATTATACTAAACATTTGGCAACACTGGCACAGCTAGATAATATGTCAGTATGTATTGTACAGTTCTTCAGTGACAGCTGATACGTGCAAATATCATGTATAATATAAAAAATATAATAAACAGTAATCCAAAAAAAGAAATTTATGGTGACTGCAGTGTGTGGGACCAAACCTGACTTCATAGTCAGACTGAGTTCAGTTGGATTGGAGAGTCAGGTCCACTTCTGGTCCGGTCCAGTTTGTAGCAATGCTGTTTTTCAGGACCTCAAAAGCCTCAGGAGCTGATGGCAGAGGTCTCCATTAGGAACTGTGGACCATGTCCTTCTCAAAAGGCAGCAAAAATGCAACACACACACACACA